>NW_008668885.1:51703-58829 GCF_000695815.1 Acanthisitta chloris
AGGGATTTTGTAAGCAACTGCTATTTCACTGGCCACAAATAACCTGACATTTTAAGAGACTAGAGTTTGATTCATCATCACTCTACTTCAATTTAATTCTGCTGTTATTCTACTGATTTAACTCACCAACCCTGAAATAAAGATTAGTGGTGATTGATTATGGTTTTGGGCTTTTTACTTCCTGAATATAAAAATTATATAATAAATAATATTTGCTCTTCACAGAGCAGCTATGAGGGGAAACATGCTTTTCCTGAATGTTAAAGATGCAGACTTTGCATCATAGAGTCATAGAATCATAGAATCAGTCAGGCTGGAAGAGACCTCAAAGATCATTGAGTCCAACCCTACCGTGGTTACTAGACCATGGCACTAAGTGCCACATCCAGTCTCAGCTTGAAAACCTCCAGGGATGGTGAATCCACCACCTCCCTGGGCAGCACATTCCAATGCCTGACTATTCTCTCTGTAAAAAATCTCTTCCTAATATCTAACCTAAAGTTCCCCTGGCAGAGCTTGAGTCTGTGCCCTCTTGTCCTACTGCTGGTTGCCTGGGAGAAGAGACCAACCCCCACTTGACTACAACCTCCTTTCAGGTAGTTGTAGAGGGTGATAAGGTCTCCCCTGAGCCTCCTCTTCTCCAGGCTAAACAACCCCAACTCAACCTCTCCACATAGTACTTGTGCTTAAGTCCCTTCACCAGCCTCATTGATCAGTTAAAAAGAAAGTATTAAAGTGTAGAGGGTTGGATTGGATAGCTCAGTGAATTATTTGCTTTGCAGTACTGCTGTTGATATTCTTGCTTCTCTCAGGACGCCTTTAGAAATAAATTTATATATCCTTTGGGAAAGAGGTACAGGGGGCAGAGCTAGAGAAGTATTTATAGTTTAATAAATTCAGAACTGTATATTGGGTATATTTTGTTCCCATAAACAATAAGGGATCTTCCAGAATCAACTGATGTAATCTGTGATTTCCTATTACCTCAAATTGGCCAATTTATTAGGGTTTAGATACTCAGTACTTCCTAAAGCCAGGGTACTTTAAGGCTAATTGTAGAATCAAGCCCTCTGAGCCCAGCTCGGGTACCTGATTCCCAGGATTACCTTCCCTTGGGTGTTCTTTGCATATTCTAATTAATTTTTCAACTATGGAAATTCTTACCCTGTTCTGCTACTTCCGATGCTTTCTTTTGCTCTTGAATATGTTCTTATTCAGCTTCCTCTTATTAATTAGCTTTTAATTTTGCAAATAAACTTCAGAAAATTGTATCTTGCTGACTGTGTTTCTAATAACAGACACACTCATTTGGCTTCTGGTCTGCTCTTAAAAAATCAACACTACAAAAGTTGGCCAGTCTACTGAGGTGGCCCACCAAGTGAGGACAGTTGTATTTTACTAGTTGTCTGTATGGATTCAGTTGTGTAAGGAATATAAAAATATATAAAATATAAAAATTCCCTTGGACTGTTCACAAACAGTGCTACATTATTTAAAAAAATAAAGACAAAAAGGTAATATTTAAGTGAGACCAAATGACAGTTTTAGTGAAGCGTTCACTTCTTTGCAGTGTATGGGAAAGAACCCTGTGATACAACTTACTTCACCAAGATGATCTTCTGGGAATCAGTAAAGGTATGTAAATCAAGTTAATAGTGCCAGATTACTAATGGTAAGTATTATGTACAGACAACAACAGTTATAGTGACTTGGATAAACCCTTTAATGAATATTTTTAATTGGAAACTACTTATTTTCATGGAACTGCAAACTGTACAGGGGAAAAATATTAGTCATCAGTATAATTAGTATTAAAAATTAAAATGGAAATATTACATGGCATACATCCTATGTTTATATTAGGCTTTAGGCTAGAATGTACCGTCTTCTGTTGAATGCTGGAGATTTTTATAGGCTTGTTCATGTGCCAGTTCTTTACAGCATGTTAGTTGCCTGTTGAGAAATATGTCTTCAGCATTTTATACCTGTGTGGTCCAGAATCCTGTTATTCACAGTTCACAATCTGAAAAAGAAATTATTTCTTTTTCCCAGGAGGAAGAGTTTTAGGTTGCAGGCCTTTTCCTAACAAGTACAAAGACTTTGTCAGTTTCTATATCAAGATAGACATATAATCCAAAATTTATCTGAACTCCAGAAAAATCAGGTCTAACATAGCTCGTGAGATGAACTTCTCAATCTGTATCTGCCTCATCTACTTTTTTCTCTTGGAAAGGTCATGAATGTATCTTTGATTCATACCTAGAGTGGTGCTTGATTTATATCCTTAAGTAACTGCATAGAAAAACATGTACTTGCTCTATGCCCCCCAAAATACACTTACATCCAATACTCTCCTGTGCACATTTAGTAAGAAATTGCTGAAATAGTCAAGAGAAGCTAAGTGATTAACAAAGACAGGACAATAATATATAAATTTGTTGACATGTTGATTTTAGGAGGGAAGTCCAGAACTTTCTGTAGCTGACCAAAAATTGAGTAACCCTGGATTAGCCACTTAAATTTGCTAGATCTGATTTGCTGAATATCATAAGAACCTTATGGCTTGAATCTGTGATCATTACTCAGAAAAAAAAAAAGAACAAAGAAGCAAACAGGCAAATATATAGAAGGTAGTTTCATCAAAGGTTGTGATGGCTGGAATCTGGGAGGACCTTATAGTACAACTATGTTCTACACTTCCCTTATTTCTCCTATTTTCCTTGGGACTTTATGGGTCCTGTGAGGGGTCAGGAGATGGACCTTCGGCCTAATCAACAGTGTTTGTCATATATAATCTTCATGTTCAGTTACTGACTTCAGGGAAGCATCCCATCCTCTAGAGGGACGTACCTATGCATATGGTATGGAGATTGACATATGCTATTGGGGACCTCTGTAATGGGTAGATATTCAGCTGTTTTGAAATACTGTATGTGATGAGAGAGTGGAGACAGTAGATGAGGATCGGAGTCCTTCTTTGGAAACTTTGGAGATGCATACAACAACTGACTATTGAAACTGAGCTTTTGGTTTGAGAACTTAAAAAATTGAAGAGTATAGTTGGGGAAAGTGAAGCTGTTCTTGCCACTCTTACCACTGGAGGTGCCAAACTGAAGTAAGTTAGGGTATTCATGAGCAAGAGCATTAAAAAGACTCTGAATAAAGTAGTTCTTTGCAGGGATATGAAGTCTTCCACTTTACAATAATGCTGAGCTATTTTTGATGCAAGTGTTTGACAACTTATTGAATGGGATTCTTACACATGACTTGGCTGATAACTATGACTCTCCTCATAGTACTTGTGCTCAAGTCCCTTCACCAGCCTCATTGACTTGGCTGATAACTATGCACAGTGAATTCTCTATGACAAATGATTTCTCCGAATCTGTGAAGATAGCAATATAGCAATCTTAAATCTTTCAAAGATTAGTTCCAGATCTGGATTTTTGCTCATTAAATGATTAACAAACATATTATTTGGTACATTCAGAGGATATCAAGTTAATAAACAAACTACTGCATTTCTTTTGTAAAATAGCAAAAAATCCCTGGAAAGTAAAGGTTGCTTTACGAATTAGAGTATGACTTTGAATGTGTGTGAGGGAGAAGCATAGGAATGAAGAGAAAAGCAATAAAAGCTTTGTTATTTTTTTAGTTGCTCTTTCAATAAAAACCTCTCTCTGGACCACTTAGATCACATCTCATTGAGACATTTACTTTCCATCTGCAAACTATAATTTCCTATGGGATTTGTAATGGAAAAGCTGGATCCAGATGTAATTTGACTATATTTCACTGTTCTCAGGGAGTTTATAGTATCTTTGCTTTGGAACCCCTTCTCTTTTGGAAAATGCTACAGAACAGCTGTTTTATTTTTTCAGTTCATAGTTGAGCTTCTGCAAACTCTACAGTTTTAGCTGTAAAACTAAGCTTTAAATCCTGTACTCAAACTGCTGCATGGGGATAGCAAAACTGCAATATAGATCAGCTTTAATTTTGTCACCGAGTCTGTGAGGAACAACACATGTCTTTAAGTATTATGTTCTGGAAAGCTTTACAGTGGCTTGCTGAGTATATGTATCCAAGCACAATGCATGGCTTTGGGTTCTGTTCGTTTTATGTGAAACTGAGGAACATGAGTATACTCATAGTTCATAGCAATCATATGGGGAGTGGAAATGTTGCATTTTTGTTTGTGAATCACATGCTGAGTTTCAAAAAAAAAAGAAAAGAAATATTTTTTTTTTTTTTTAACACACAGTCAAAGGCTGAATGCAGGAACCTTAGCATAAGTTTAGAATAAAATCTGTCTTAAAAATCAGTTCTGTGAACAAATGAGTTATCTCAATTTCATCTCACTTTAGAATAACATTCTATTACATGGCATCTCTTAAAACACACTCAGCATTTTACATGATGAAGCTTGGAAAAAGCTCTAAAGCCTTAGTAACTTCAAGAACTGTAGGATTAAAATGTATTTGGCAGTATCAGTCGATAAAAATCACGGAGGATTTTCTGCTTGAGTGATACTTAGTTGTTCTAGAATAATGCCATTTTGCTCTAGCTCTGTCACTGTATTACTATAACACTATCTAATCTGTAGGCCAGTCTTCAGAACTGATTACCTCTGTGGTTTCCTGAGACTGTGAAAAGGATAGGTATTAAGTTAGAAATAGATGAGGACACTACAGACATATGTACCCTTATCATAAATTGCTGTATCTGCTTTAGAATACAGTTTACCAGATTTTACCCTAAACTTATGCTGTGATTTCCACATTCAGCCTTTGACTGTAAATTAAAAAAATGGAATTTTCCCCTGTTTTTGGAAACTCAGCATGTGATTCATAAACAAAGGATTCGGCAACCAATAAGGAATGGGGTATGTTGGTTGCATTGCAAGTGTATAGGTATAAGTGATGATATTATTATAGTAAATACACATATGAAGAACATTGCCATATTAGAAGAGCAACAGATACACACTGAGTAAAAAGCACCTGGGGAAATCAAAATCAAACTCATTACATTATAGAGATAGTAAAGAATGTACTACATGCCACCACTTTATGGAGTATAAGACCATATGGCAACAATGTAGAAGTAATGGAAAAATATGTTGAAGAACAAAAGGGAAATATTGCAATTTATAGGAGCTTACACTGTAAATTGTTAGAGATTGGCTCAGTAGGTTGCAGGAAGATTATACAAAAGTCTCACAATGAACTTGTGATCCTAAATGTGACAGATTCTGCTTTAGATTTTCTTTATCTAAGTGACAAAAGTATTTTTAAATGACTGAAGAACTTGATTATAAGAAAATACTTAAGTGTTATTGCATGTTAAAGATGCTGTTCTGATTATGTATGTGAAAAGTGGTGATCTGTCATCCCTCTGAACTTGAGTCTGCTTGAGATATTTAGTTTTGTTCCAAAAAAGGAGACATGCTCATATATGTCTATTGTGAACCTTACAGACTTTCTGAATGCATTTAACTCCAGCACATGCACAGACAATATTCCATAGTTATTTAGCCACTTTAAGGGATGTGAGGGTTGCATAGCAAATGCTTATAGCTGGCCCATAAATCCCAGAGGTTCAGAACAAAATCACCAAAAAGTTTTATGTGCAATGGAACAACAGCATTGCCACAATAAAACTTCCAGCAGGTTTCATTAAAATGGAAAGGACAGCTTTGAGGCTGTGAGGAAACTTGTCCAAAAAAAAAAAAAAAAAACAAACAAGAAAAGAAAAGAAAATCATTGTTTCAGAGGCTAATAAGAAACTTTGGTGTTTTCTTTTAGCACAAAGTTAGAAAAGAAATAAGGCCCCTATCTCGGTATTGTCCCGGTCCAATAAGACTCAGGAGTCTTTTCCCCCAATGTGAATTAAGACACAAATAAGGTCAAAATACCATTAGGGAGTGAGACTTTTTTATTGGTTACTCAGGGGGGAGAGAGAAGGGGCCATAGGAAAGTTAGAAACAGAAAAGGGGGGAAGCAAGCAGGATTTGGGATGGTGCAGCAGAGATAGTCACCACCATAGGTCCCAGCAGCATTCCAATGATTTGTAGTCATGTAGAAACAGGGATAGTCACCACCATAGGTCCAGCAGCATTCTGATGATCCATAGCTGTCTTTTCTTCAGTGGTGAGTGTGTGCCATGCTGTGGACACTGGTCCTTTTTCTAGGGCTCTGTCGGGCACTGACTGGTCAGTTTCTCTGGAGTTGACCAATTCCCAGACTCTGATGTCAGTCATGGACAATGGTGGACAATGCAACCTCGTGGTCTAGGCAGCAGGAGGGGATGTCAATCATTACCTGGCAGATGGCTCAGCAGCCAGAGGGTGTAGGTGAGGGGCAGTGGTGCCTCCTTATCTTGGCAGCTGGGTGGAATGTCGGTAAACAATGGTGCCTCCTTATCTCAGGGACTGGAGACACCCTGTGAATCAGAACGCCTTGAGACAAACAGTCCAGGGGTCCCCATCTTCAGTCTCCTTCACCAGGTCATCAAGGCCAGGCAATGTCAAAACAGACATTTCTTAAAGGTCCCTTACAAAAATATCAAAACTAATTGTAAAGGGGTTACACCTCCAGCAAAATGGAATCATTTCAGTGTCTTAACTTTAGTTCTCCTATAGATAAGGATAGCAACATCCCATTTGATTTAAGCCCTATTTGAAATACTCAGTTCTTCCAAACGTCTGATTGTGTGGTCTCCTCAAAAAGCCAGACTTGCATTTGGCACTCTGCTACTCACAGGAGACTATGTTAGTTGACTACTGGGGGAAGTTTGTGTCCTAATCGAGTTAGCAGGGAAGTAAGGAAACAAAAGAACTGTTATTTCAACATGTTATCTCCTTCATCAGACTCCAAGCACTACTTTCTTTTTTATTGCTCCCTGCAGTATAACCAAGTTAGATAGATAGTGCATTACCTCCCAGACCATTGTTCTCTTGCACAAATGCTACAAAGATAAGCATTTGCCATGCTCTTTTTCTGTTTCAATAAACAAGTGAACAAGAACAAAGGCTTCTGAACTAAACCCATGTTTAAATCATGGACTGAGTGAAGTAATTCTTAGCCAGGCATCACTAGATATGGAATAATGAAATGACTGTATTCCT
>NW_008668885.1:58851-67078 GCF_000695815.1 Acanthisitta chloris
TTTTTACATTTGGAAGCAAAGCAACGCCACTCAAATATATATTCTGTCTCTCTATTTATTTAAATACAAAATTAATTTGCTTGCAAAACAGAAGGTGAAATGTGATGGGAGAACTAGTGAAAGAAAATACTAATTGGAAGCAAGAGGGTGTTCCCTTTTGTGTTGAGTTGATTTTATAGGATGTGATCAGCAAAGAAAACTATGCAAAAGACCAGATTGCATTCTGATAATTTGGCCCAGACCCTCAGAACAAGCTGACTTCTATCAACTTATGTGAAAAGCAGACTCTATAAGAAAAGATTCAATTCACTTTCTTGAAATACAAAAGCATACTTTAGCTACATTTCTAGAGGTTTCTTCCCAAGTAGCATGATTTCATATGACTGCACTTGCAGTCCTTTGTCACTTTTCTCGTTTTTACAGTATAACCGTGACAGCATGAAGTGCTTATTCTGCTGTAGGTGAGAACTGAATTTACAGTAAATGTGGATGTTCCAGAATACAGTCTGTAGTGGCTCCAACCTGATATATCTTTTGTGATGTGGTGGAAATCTGATTAGCCTCCTTTGAGCAGTATATGAAGTCAGCTATCTATATCAAGACATATAGCACAATCAAAACAAGACTATTTTGAGGCCTTCTTATTTAGAATCCACATAAATTGTTCACTAAAGAGAATGGAACATTGTCTGTATAATCCTCATTTTAGATGATCATTATTACAGATTAGTACAGAAATAGGAAGAATCCTCTTTTTTTTTTCTGAGTAGTAACTTATGTTTGAATGTAAGTATATGTTCTGTCTAAATTACAGAGACTCTCCTATTCAAAGGTTTGGCCAGATTTGTTGCATTTATTGTTTATTGCTCAAAATTTCCAGTCTTTAAAATCAGAAAAACTGTCTTCCTGCTCCTCCACAGCTGTATTGAACAACTGCTGTAATTAGTGCTTGCACTTTCAATAGTGCATGGGGATTCCTTATAGGCAGTTTACAAGTACAGAACTGCTATTGCCATAGCTTTTGTATACATGCTACAAAGTACAACACAATATCTGGTTTTTGACCTAGAAAATGTAATTTCATTAAAGAAGAGCAATACCTTATGGATTCATAGTTTAATTTAGCCTTTGGATTCTGTGGTGAGAATTACATGGTGGTTTAATTGTCAGCAAATATATGGGTATTAGTATAGAAATCTGACTATGAAAATAAATACAAATTCTCTCCTGCTTGCAGCTTGAAGCTTTCCTCATGAGTCTAGCAAAACAAAAGCATGGCCACATTAGAAGCTGATTTTAATATGAAAGCCTAATGCAAGGAATCTTTCCAATGCTTTCCAATTAGTAGTTCCTAAACAGTCATCAAATATATTCCATTTAAGAACTGTAGTGACTATTAAAACAAATTCCTGTTTTCAATACCCATATTTTAACTTCAGAATTCTACTTTTTAGAAACGTTCATGCTTTTTAGCTATAAATTCTGGTCTGCTGTCGATCAAGTGTTACAAATAATTACATCTAAACTGTTATCTAACAATCTTACTATGCATTTGGTCCTCAGCAACGTGTTCTAGCTGATGAAGTTTTGAACTATGTAGTCTCAGAACAGAATGCATCCACAGGTACCTTTCAACCACAGTGATGCACTGATTCTGTGATTCTACTCCTCATTTCAACTGTAGTTTTTCACTTACATTCACCAATACAAGCAAATAGTGTAGGTACCCCAAAATTAGATTTGTTTTACAAAAATATTGAATGAAATTAATTGGCTCATTTTATTTACCTTTTTTTTTTCAGGCTTGGTTTATATAGCTGTATGCAAAAAGGGAAATCTTCAACAATGTAGGAAGGAATGGTTATTTAGAAAAAGAAAACAAATTGTGTCATTTAAGAAATTTGTGTTGGTATTATATATACCAAATTAAACTATTTCAGATGGAATGTGGACACATCATTCCTTTATCTACCTCTACTACCCATGTTATATATCTGAGAATTTTCTTAGTTTGTTTTTATTTTTACTAGAAATATCCATGGGGACTACCTCTCTCTGTCTCTCTCTCTTTCCCCCTGCCCCTTCCTATATTTTTCTATCTCTCTACCTCACATTTTATTGTTAAATAAGACCCATATTATATGATATGATTATGTCATTAATGTATTATTGACTTTGGCATATTTGCACCTTAATTTGGGCAGAGGCACCTCTCACTATTTGGATCAAAACACCTGTCCTTTTAAATACTCACATTCTTTTAGAGTTTTGGAAATGGCAAAACTGGCAGAAGAGCCATGCTGTGATCTTTCCCACCATATATAGAAGCTACCTGTCTCTCTAGCTGTCCTTAAGAGCAATTTTGCTGAATATGAGCCCTAAGATAAATATTGACACATTTTAATAAATAAATAAATCTTTGCCTGCATTGGCCAGGTTGTACAGTAAACATAATTCAGAGCTCCATGAATTTAGTAAATGGATATATAAAAGACACACTAAGCAAATAGTTAACAAATTAACAACCTGGTGTATGTGTGCTCCCTGTTACATATATGGGAGCCCTTCATTTTTCTCAGTAATGTAGCCTCAGGGGGGTTTCTTTCTCCTCAGTAACATAAGGAGGAAATGTTTATAAGGAGTATTTTGCCACTGATTAGGTCTCAAGAGTCTCAGTGGGTCTCTAGTTCTTGGACCATTCAGGTGGTGCACCTTTACTGCTTCATCTGTTTCCATTTTCTTGGCTGCTTGGGATATGAAAGATTCAGTTTGTTCAGCTGCCTTTATTGACATCATATTGAGTAAAAGTTATTCATATAGTAAACTGACATTGAAACAGAAAAAAGGAGGGAAAAAGGTGTATTTCTGTCTCTTTTCCACTAAAGAGAATGTGAAAAACTAGATCCTGTAGTCCAGTCTTGCAAGGTGATGAGAATTTCAGTTTCTCATGAAATCAATTGGTTTACAGAAAGGAACAAGTTCTACATCTGGTGACTTAGCTAATGTAGTTGTGTGTAGCACTTCATTGCCTAGACAAAGTTAATCAGTTCATTCTTTAAGAAAGAGTTATAATTTCTCAAGTTTTCTTGTGCTGGTCTGCAGTAGGTAATATTTTAATCAGTGAAGTGGATGTATAGAGACAAAATAAATCCTTTGCAATCTTTATGTAACTGTTCCCAACAGTTTGTACTCTACATTGCTCTCTGATCCACTGAACTGGTAGATCACCTCTGACATTTTGTACTTTCAGAAAAGAATGGCTAGAGCTGACAAACAATCTATGGGCTTCCAGTACCTGAAGGGAGCCTACAAGAAAGATGGAGAGATATTACAAGACCATGACAGGACAAGGAGACATGACTTCAAACTGAAAGAGAGTAGGTTTAAATCAGATATGAGGAAAAATATTCCTTACTGTGAAGGTGGTGAGGCAGTGGAATGGGTTTCCCAGAGGAGTTGTGGATGCCCCATGGCTGGAAGTGTTCAAGGCCTGGATGGATGGATGGAGCTCTGAACAACCTGGTCTAGTGAAATGTGTCCCTGCCCATGGCAGAGGAGTTGGAAATAGATGATCTTTAAGGTCTCTTTCAACTCAAACCATTTTATGATTCTGTGATTCTATGACTCCTCCACACAGACTTCAGAATTCTCCAGGACACAATCTATATGCCATCTTGACCATGGAAGAATGTGCTTTGGTCCCATGTTGTTGAAATTGCTTTCATGTGACACTGACATAAGTAGTCCTCTAAAATGTGCAAAATGAGTTGTGCCTGTCGCATTTTTGTAACAATTTTCTGAAAGTGTTTATCTTCTATCCCTTTGGGCCTTTCTGGAGTTTTGTTTTAGTCAAGCCTGTACAGAAACTGGCAAGAACTATATATGCACCTCGTATGCTTTCTTTGTTGCTATCAATATTTTCTAATATGTTTATTATTATATTAAATATTAAATTATTATTATTTATATACAACCATTTGTTCATGATATGGGGATATACTAGTCTGGACAACCTGTGCTTTGGAGCTTCAATATTCCATATAATTTGAACAGGGAGAACTGGTATCTGGCAAAAATAGGTAATTAATACACTCATATTTTTAATTTACATTTAATTATTTTTTCCTTTATGTAAATAGGCAAACATTTCTGCAATTTGGACTGGCTAATAACCATGCTTAGGTATTATTTGCCAATGCAACTTCAGTGTGGGATTAGTTTATTTTAAAGTTCAGTAGTATACAAAAGCTGATAGATTACTTTTTTTTCATTAAGTACTTTTGGTAAAATTATTACAGGATTAATGGCTAAATTAAGACATCATAAATTCTGAAAAAATAGAGTTATGCCAAATACACCAATAGCTGATGATTACAAAAGAGTTCCATGTGTTTTTTCAGGGAAGAGTAGCAGGTAACCTTAATGCTGCAGTATCCCTCAGTGCAAAGAGATAATAAACTTGTTTTTCCTACAATGTAGCAGTTTTGTATCAGTTATTCTGCTCCACAGCTTCTCCTTTATAAGAAATCTGAAATTTATGATGGTATAGTTCATTGTTTTCTTTATCTCCTACTTACCTCCTGCACTTAAACCTAATGGATTCTGTGCAGCCCTCTCTAAGAATTTGAGCAAGGACATTAAAGATGTTATGCATTCTCTTCCATCTTTTTCTTCGGAATGTCTTTTAAAATCACAGAGGACTAAAGTGGAAATATCAGTTCAGTGTGCAGCTGGTGTTGTCTTAGTGTGGCATGACATTGTCAGTTTTTGGTATATGGGAAATTTTAAATAGAGCTCCATGTTCATCAGGTACATTCATTAACCATGGTGTTTTCCCTATTTAGGATATCAGATATTTAGTTTACTGATTTACTTGTTCTCAAATGACAAGTACTGGTTATTGACTTTCTACCTTTTGGTTTTTTTAGTCCATATCCTCAATGGAAAATTAGTCAGTGTTAGCTAGAGCTTGTAATATACTTAATTGCATCCACAGACCTGGCCTGAATTTGAAGCGTGAATGTGGAAAATTAGTCTCCATCCCACAATAAATAAACACGGGGCATTTAAAAATAGAACTCTGTCAGCATTTCAAGACATATTCAAAGCTGACATTGGAACAAACTGAAATCACAAGATCAACGCTGCAGCAATTAACACCTAGGATTTTCAAAAGTAGGTAGTATCTCTGAGTATTGCATTTGTTTGGTGGATCCTATTTAAGACCTTTGTAAAAGATTTCATTTTCTGTGGCTCAGTGCCAGGCAATTTAGAAGAAACTTGCATTTGGAAATCCCAGCTCCACAAGTGAGCTAAGTGGCATGACTGATTATATAATCTGCTGCATACAATATCTTTATTCTTTTGCATCTATATTTTTTATATACATTCCATTTATAAGCCTCAGAATGACAGAAAGAAAAATGCCTGTCAAATTCCCTTTTGCTCCTCTAGTAAAAGGCTGGTCAAAACCAGCTAAAAGATGAGGAAAAGGAGGGTAAAAATCAGCTCCACCTCCTGGCATGAAGATTCAGACATTATAAAATCCATCACATCTCCTGGATGAAAGCACATCATGGATATGTGGTATGACACAAGCTATATGAGGAACTTTTGAAATATCAAAGACTGGTAATTAATTGCTTTGGGAAGCTTGGAACAAGCTGTGCTAAAACAAGGCAGAAACCTGTTTTCAACTGTTTGAAAATACTTATATACAAGACAGCTAGAAAAAAATACTAGAATTCTGTTTCTGATTAAGCAATTCTTGGTCTGCTGCAGGCTGGGAAAGTCTTCATAACTCTCCTCATCCAGAAAAACTGAAGAGTTTATTCAGGTAATCTACTGTGAATCACTCCTTTGACATTAGTACTACTTTAATGAAAATAATTGAATAAAACTCGAGCTCCTGGTGTAAACCTGATACTTCACTGTTGCTATGTAAAGGTGTTAGTTGAGGTACCTCCTTATCTTTGAGTTGTTACTTCTCTAAGCCTTGAAGTTAGGATATGTTGATCATATCAGATCATTAGACTCACTACTAAAATCAAATATTTAAAGTAGTTGCCTTCCATATGTTTTTATGATATAATGAAATTATTTGATTGAATGTTTTGTAGTCTGCACTCTGAATATTTGAATTTGTAACGGAGACTCTGCTATGTCTAAAGGTTTGTTGCAAAGCAGTTTGTATTTTAAAAATGTAATATACTTCTATTTAGCAGAAACCATATATTTTCAAAGCTGGAACAGATAGGTGCTACCTAAGCTATCGCACTCTTTCACTGGTCTCTTTTTTTTTCATGTGGGAGGAAGATGCACTTATGTGACATTTCCTCTGAGGGAGAATTCCAATATAGTGTCAGGAAAATCACATTTCATTCGTACTGTTGTAACTGGAGGATTACCTCTGAGCAGAGGGTCTACATAAAATGTAGGTCACTGCATGAGAGAGCCTTTTTGGGGAGAAACTTGTCATTGTCCTAGATGAGTAAATTGTGCATAATTCCTATACAAGTTTGAATGATGCCCTGAGTGCAGTAAGCATATGTACAGATCCAAATATCAATGAAGTTCCTCATGAAGGACTTAATTTGTACCTTATCCACAGAAGTCTTGACATGTTGGGGAATTTTCAGAGAACTGGAGTTAGTGTTATCTCACCATCTATACAGAACTACCCAGAAATCAAAGTCAAGTAAAACTGTTGTGATTTCCAAATGAAGTAATGGAATGTCCCAAATAATTTTTCTTATAAAGACTTAGAAGATGAGTGATGCAAATCAATTCAGTTTTTCAATTTAGGAGTAAGATGATTTGACTAGATGTGGTAAAGCTGATAGAAAACATCCAGCATTCTCAAAAGGCAGGTGCCCCAGCACTAGGAAGCATAACAAAACAGTGACTATGGGGATGGTGTCAGTCAGTCACTCAGGTAATGAGGTACTCAGTTGCCTCACATGTGACTAGCACAGTACCTGCCTGAAGAAAAGGTTGTAGGAGGGGGGTGAGGAAAGGGAGAAATCCACATCAATTTTTATAAGGTGGCTCAGGCCTGAGGGCTTTGAATTGCAGTAGTTTCATGTTGCTACCACTCTTCTGGTTTGAATCAAGCTATTTCAAAACATAAATATCATCTCAGTGTATGTGCTTATTGGGAGGAGTAAACGTGCTGTGTTTTTACATCAAAGTTACTTGGCTCATCATAATGTTAGTGAATCCAGTTTAGAGAACCATCATCCAGGCTGAAAAACAATTTTCAAAACCAAGAAATGATTAGTTGAGTGACCTGAAAATTAAACATTTAGTATGATCCTTAAGAATGTGATGTAACTTAAGTAGTCTAATACCAATTGATGATATTATTTGATTGCAGTTACTACAGATTTAGCATCATGATCCTTTTAGGTTCTTAATAATGAAACTCTGCCTTCTTGAAACACAATCTCACCTAAAAGTAAACCAAGTCTCTTATAAAATTTTTGGAGTGCAAGTGAGCAAATTATAGCTGAATTTCTGCCAACTGATCACTGCATGGAGCCCTGAAAATTGCATGCATGTTTCACCACTAAAGAAACACCATCTGAGTTATCAATAAAAATTAAAGCAAAGTCTACATATGGATAAGTTAGCATTTTAAGCTGGGAAAGTATCTCCTCGGATCTGACTACTCAAGTTGAATGTTGCCATCATATGTGGACCAGTAACAAATGGAAAAAATCCACTGCAAAATTTGTTGCTTTGGTGTCAGGCTCATTATCTAGTTGCTTAGTTTCTGTGCATACATGGATGAGAAGACCAAAGCTACAAGTCTGAGAACATTGATTCACCTTTTGAGGTAGTAAAGGATTGTGTCTTATCATCCTCTCATCGTAGGCAAAGGTATGTAAGCAACACTGACAGAAGAGGCTTCACTGTTATTACTGCAACACCAAAGGGAAAGATGCTAAAAAATGACGAAAATATCCTTTCCAGTAGTTGCTATAGTATGGGTAGGCTTGTGAAATAAGTGAGAAAAAACCCTGCAATTTCTGCTGCTGTTCCAGGTTCCCTTGCAATAGGGGAATTCACTCCCTTGGGATTTACAGTCCAGCAAGAATACTAATAAACAACAATGGCAATGTCGCGCCCTCACTGTGTTTTGGGAACTGGAAGCTGTGGGGGTTCCCATGAAATTAAGGAAATAAAGCCTCTTTTTCCTCCAATAGATTTTAGCTTTTTTTTGGGG
>NW_008668885.1:67107-137667 GCF_000695815.1 Acanthisitta chloris
GTGTCACAAACCCAATTGAACTATGTAAAATAAAACACTGGAACATATTGACCTGAACAAAGAGATCTAAAACCGGTGTAAGGCTGTTATAAACAGATTTATGTTTCCTCAGTTCCCTAAGGAATTTGGTTCCCTGACTAATAGTAGGGCAAGTTTTTGTCACTAAGCTGCAGAGCCTCAGTAATGATGCAGTTTGAATGGAAACAGCAATGGTCTAGTACATTAGTCACCTCTCAGATGGGGTGTATGCACAATTACACTTGGATGGCAACAGCTGATCAGCAATATCTGGCAGGACAGATGGGAGAACTGCCTGGCCTTTTTTCCTCTAGAAAGATAGTAAAGTGATTATATCTGAATGGAAAACTAATTGTTTAACTCTCCATCCTAGCCTATTCTAGAGGTATTTTGGTAGAAAAGCAAAAGCAGACAGAAGTATATACTGAAATTTATCCAGGAAAAAGACATTTTCTAACTAGTTCTAACAGGATTATCAATACCTGCTTCACTTAACAAGCATGTTTATGTTTAAGGTCTTCCTTTGCCAAAGGATGTTGGTCCGTGCCTTTCAGAGTTAACCATTAAGCCTATTATTTCTCATGATCTGGAAAAAAATATGATACTTTCTTCTCTAAAGAACCTGCTAAAGGGAATTTAGGTGGAGTAGACACAAGGACAGAACCAACACTGAGTAAGATGAAATTGAAAGTTTGCTTGTTAAGCAGGGTTGGTATTGCAGGTAAATAGTGATTTCTGTCCTATAACACTCTCACTCAGTTGCTAAAATCAAGCCTCAACCCTGATCAAGTTCAGCCTGGCAGCTTTGACTCTGGGGGACAGAGGGCTTGGTGTAACCACTTATGTGGTGAAGTTCTTGCTGGCAGTTTTACTCCTCTGTGTAGCAATTCCACTTTGGACTCAGCCTTCCACACGATGTCAGGTACCTGGGTATGTGTGTTTCTCCTCTTCCTCCCATCCCTCCCCATGGGGTTATTGTCTCCACTATTTATTACTTTCTATACTGACACAAACTGCCAATTTCCTCACTAAACAGTTCCAGGACAATTTCTTTTATTTTCTCCATATACCAGGCCAATCAGAAGAATCACTTGAGGTTTCTATCACTTTCTGGTCTCCCACTTCAGACATATCAGGAAATTGTTATGTAGCTGTTTCTGACTTTGCAAAGTTCATGTATGTCTTCTGCTTTCTAGTTACCACTGGATTCTTCCAGTTAGCTCTGGGCAGATGCAGTCAAAGACTCATTTACCTGAGCAGTTCTTTCAGACTGGCTTCACCCAGGACAGAAATAAACTAAAGAAATATTGTCCTCATCTCTGGTAAGTGTAGCTAAAATCTTGCCTAATCAGACATATCTTTTACATACAGCTCCAAAAATCTCACCAGTATAGGTGTTGTCTTAGTGCCCTGCAGTACTGGCTGTAGGCATGAGGGACTTGTGTTCTGGTAACATCTCTATTTCTCTTCCAGATGCTGTGTGCTGTAGCACATTTTTCACCAGTGAAGTCTGAAAGTGTTAACATGCTACATGTTATAGTGATAAAATACATAGTATGGGGTGCCAGATTAGATGGATTGTAAAAGTAATTTTATTTTGCAACTACAGTGTAGGTGGTAGAGTGGGGGCTCATTAGTGATATTGCTTTTCTGGCAGATCTAAATATTGCTTCAAATATATGTAGGCAGTTGCAGGTAGTTGGATATAGGGGAGCCTGTTTAAGGTTTCAGTTGAGACCTATTATGCCCTCTGTGTCTACAGCAAGTATCTATTGCTGGAATAATAGTGCTTGAGACTAGAGTTTAGGGCCAGGAAATTTACTGTAATGAGGAACCTAAGGCTTACTTTTCTTTCTTTTTTTTTAATAAAATTTTAGTGAAAAGCCACTCTAAGCAATTGTGTAGGTATGTAACAAACTGGAAAATCAAATCAGGTAAGTCCTCTGATTTTTGTAATTGTTTGAGCCAAGAAAATGTTTTAAATAACATTGGTACCTATATAGAGGGACTAATGTCCTGCATATGGGTGAGGTACTCGTAGATGGAATGGTAGGTGACACATGTAGATAGAGTGACCAAACACTTGATGCTTTGGAAAAAAATGTATGGGTTCAAATCAGGCATTGCTTCTGAAGCATTCCAAACCTCCACCTCTCTTGCATTTCTTGTTTCACTCCCAAACTAAAAACTCTCTTAGAAAGACTCTAGTTCTCCCACTATTACCAGGCCATTTCTGGAGACAGAGGTCAGCTGTCTGATTTTGGGCTTTCAACAAAATGTGTGATCCTCTCAGCCTCTCACACTTGTGAGACTCACTGAAGTTCTAATTGAAGTATATACTTAGGCTGAGATTTTTAAAAGAACACTAAGTCTTAAATATGATTTGAACTAACAAATCCCTTGAGTTCACAAAAATCTCAAATTCAGGCTATGGGCCTCTAAGCAATTAAATGTGTAATTAAATCAATTGTTTGATTTATTTTCTTGAAAATCTGTGTTTCCATGTAAAATTAAGAACACACAATACATACCTGAAAGATCAAGGGTGTAATTCACTAAGAATTTTTGTGGCCCAGGTGAGCATGTTTTTGTAAATAACAAACACTTTGCACATTTGTTCTTTCTTCAAGTTGTTGCTTTCCTGTAGGCTTTCATCCTTAATTATACTGCCATGTTATGGGCACCTTTCTTATATTCAATTATTTCTTCCTGTGGGTTTTTTTGTTTTGTACCTCAGTTCTGTGCAGTTTCTCTAAGGAGAAAAGTGATGCTTTTCTGCTCATTGCCAGTGTTTATTTGTTAGAGAAAGTATGGGTGGTTCCATCCTGTGTTCCCAAAAAGCCACACAATACTGTACCCAACTCACCATTCCCACAGACTCTGACAATTTTGTTTGGTGGAGATCTGCAGTAATCAAAGTATTTCTGACGGACTGCTTTTCTGCTCAGAATTATTCTGCTGTTCTGCTGAAATAAGTTTTCTACATCAATGTGACAACATTATATTTATGGGAAAAAAACCAGCTTTCAGCTATATCAAAAGAATTTTTTTTTCTTTTTGTACTGAAATGACTTTTACTTCACACTTTTATTACAGATTATGACATCATGTAAAACAAGAAAAAATGAGAATGGAATGGATTCAAGTATTTCAAACCTTCTGATGGACTTTTTTCTGGAAAATTTTCTTGATATATTTTCTTTGCTACAGAATGAAAATTAATTTCCAAGCAGTATTTTCTGTCCGAAATTAGCTCACATGTATGATGATCTAATGTATTGATATGTCACACCAGAATTTCAGAAAGGTACCCCATTAGGGGCATTCAGGACAGTATAGTTTTAGGACTTACACTTTCTAAATGTTCATATTATCACATTTGAGATGCCATTTTTTAAAATAACTGTATAAAAAGAGTTGGCTGAGAACAAGAAGTTCTGGTGTTCCTTTGTGAAGTGCAGGGTAGATAAGGATAAAAGGATGAAAGGAGTGGAATACCAATACCAATACCAATACCAATGATTCTTGAAAGGAGTGGAGGTATTGGGAATCATCTTGAAAAGAAACACTTAAACTTTGAAGGCTTTAAGATTGCTTTGAGGAGAACTAGTGGGAAAAGGGACACTAAAACACTCAGTCTTCCAGGAAGGAGGGGATTCCTTGTGCATGCAAGCTTACTGAAAATATCTAATATAATGTTTTCCCCAGTATGATGAAAGTCACCTTTTAGTTTATTTGGTTCCTCACATAGAGGAGAGAGGTAAAACATGCACGGTAACAGGAAAGGGTAGAGTTCCCAGTTTTTATTATTTTTCATTCACCATAAATTAAAGATCTACTGATCTTAGGTGAATGTATGAGAACCTAATAGTCCCTAGAAATTAAAAAACTAACCCTTGCTGCTGCTTCAAAGCAAAAGCACAGAAGGAGCTGTTGTCACATATGAATCTTTCTTTAAGAAAAAGGCTCTTTCTAAAGCTGGCAATGTCTGTTTAGGTGAGATGCTTTCAACAGAAAGTGATAATACAGAAGTGAGGAGGTTCATTGTATTGTAGTGGATGAACAATCAGGCAGTCAGACTTTGAATACAATGCACATGTTTTATGGAAGTGACAGAAAGCTCAGTGGAAAAGGAGGCAGAGTAACTCTTGCAAGGAAGGAACTGGGAAAATAGAAACCATGAGTTAAGAAATGGTTCCCGTGTGAACCTGTGGGAATGACTTGGCAGAGCCAAGGCAGTAAAGGAGCTGGTCACTGCATAATGCTGTGTCATGTTTTAACCCCAGCTGGCAACTAAGTACTATGCAGCAGCTTGCTCACTCACCTGCCCTCATGGGGAGGAAAATTGAAGGGAAAAAAAATAAAGCTCATGGGTTAAGAACAATTTAATAATCAAAACAAAGTAAAATATAATACTGATGGTAATAACAATAATAATAGTAATCATGAAAATGATAGGGGAAGAGGAATAAACCTTGCTCACCACCCACTGACCAATGCACAGCCCATCCCCCAGCAACAGTCTGCCCCTCCCAACCTACTCCCCTCAGTTTATACACTATACCTCACTCTCTAATATATGGAATATATACATAGCTGTCCTGGCTATGCTCCACATCCCCATCTTCTTATGCACCTGTTCACATGCAGAACATGGGAAACAAGTCCTTGGCTCAGGGTAAGTACTGCTGAGCAACAGCTACACCAGCAGTGTATTATCAACATTAGTCTCCTACTGAAGCCAAAACATAGCACTGTACAAGCTACTAGGAAGGAAATTAATGCTACTCCAGCCAAAATAAGACTCATGCAGGGTTACTCTTGCCTGCAGACAGTCTACTCCAGGGGATGTGGGATCATTCAAACCCAGGGCATTTCATAATCATGCAGTTCTGTGAGGTTGTTGGGAAATCTGAAGGGATGGGCATTTGCAGGGCATTTGCAGGAAGCAAATGAAATGGAGTGAGGCAGGTGAGCAATGGAAAAGAGGGCTAGAATAACTGGGTATCAAACAGCAAGGAGTAGGTAGAAAGCAAAGGAACAAGAAGGCTATGCTAAGCAAAACAATGTGGCTTGAAAAGGCATGATATGTGGGACAGCAGGAGCATTGCTGTTGAGCTTTCTCTTCCCTTCTTTCCCATAATATCAGATCATTTTCTCTACGCCCCTTCTTAAATAAATTCCAGTTCCTTCCTTTGTGTTTGTCCCACAGCTCCTCAGGTTATCCTTCCCTTTGTCTTCAGTTAACAGAATTTTTTGGTACCTACCTCCTAACCTGTGTAAGAAGCAATGATGTTCTCACTTTCTTCTATGTTCCAGGATTATGTCCACCACCATTTTTACTGAACATGTTTCCATGCACAGGAGTTGATACTCTTTCTACACACAGAGAGAGGTATGTTATTTAGACAGGCATGTTACCCATGGGCAAGGCAAAGGACCAAGTCCCTACCCAGCTATCAGTCCTGGTTCTGAAAAGGCAGAAAGATACCACTGATGGTGTGAAGACATTTCAGCTGACATTATCTATTTGCTTTGTACAGGAGAGTCTTATGGCATTGACAGCTGTGTCACGTGGCATTGACACCTAAAACTTTATTTCTTTCCTCAAGAGGTGAGTATGAGCCATTCATAACAGTCACAGGCTTTGGAAGGAAGTGACCCTGTATCAGACTCTGAAGGATTGAAATATTGGATGTTGTTTGTAACTATTAAAATCATGCAACTGAACTAATGTTTGTACATTATTTCATAAAATATCAGGTGGAAAGGAGACCTCAGGGGTCATCTGGTCTAACCTTTCTTGTCAAAAACACAGTCTAGACAAGGTGGCTCAGCACCCTGTCGAATGAAAGGTGCTCTAAAAGTGATTTGCAGTAGGCTGTTTGTTTCCAGGCACCTCAAGGTGATGTGTAGCACTTCTGAGATAAGTGTATGATACAGTATAGTTCTGCAATATCTTTCCAAAAGAGAGGCCGAGAACTACCTCTGAGGGTAATTGAGTAAACAGGATTAACTTTTAAGATATTAGAACATATGTAAAAAGATGTTATTCATTCTGAAGGAACAGTGCCATTTGAATGTATATATATTCATATATTCATAAAAAAGAGCAATAGGCAAAACAAAATGAACTGGAATGTCCATTGTTTTTGTTTACCACTTCAAGGAATGCTCATGACAAAGGAAGAGTTAAACAGCAAACAAACGGCTCTGTTGTACACTTCCCTTTCCATTTGCCTGGATCCCTAGAAACTTCTGGGAATTAAAGCACTGCATTTGTGGCTGCCTTCTTTAAATCAAAATGAGAAAAGACCAAAGACAGGGTGAACTCTGCTGACCTCGGTTTGATAACATTTCCTGAACAGACTGGTCTGTTTTCTTAGTTACACATTTCTACTAGGATTGCATGAACCTAGTCATATTACAAGAATTGTCTTCAGCAGAGGAAAATCTTGTTGCCCAGAAGGAATGCTTTGCAAGGGTGTGGTGTATTTTCTTACGTTTGCATATGTATTCACAGAGACTGGCTTATTACTTGGGTTAGAAATGAAATAATAATCTACATGAATCATCTATATGTCAGTTCCACTGCAGACCAGTGAGCATATATTCAGACCTGCTGTGTGTTCAAATAATATAACTCTGCATAGTGCCTAATCATTTCACAAAACCTACAGGCTTGAGGGTGGATCAGCTTTCATCAGCAGAGTACAGCATGGCTAGAGCAACCATAAAGCAGAAAAAAATAAATAAGAGAGAGAGAGAGTGTAAAGAAAGCAAGCACTTGAAATTATAAATAGGAATTTATTTTAAATTCTGCTTTCAGGTGACACAAACTTTCCTAGCAATTGTCGCGTAAAAACACCAGATGATAGGCTTGCTTATATTGTATTGTGCAATTGTGTGAAAAGATGTTGAAGGCTGCAATTTATCTGAGAGCTGCTTCCTTTCTAGTCGCTTCCTAAAAATAAATTCATGGAGGGGATGAAAGGGGGAAAATTTACAGCTGCTCATAATGCCTGTGGAGCATGAATACTGTTATTTTCTACAGCTCTTTCAGTTGTGAACAACTGGTCTTTTTATTGTAAGTGCGAAGAAGCATTTTAGCTATTACTAGGTGCATTTGTATGCCACTTGCATCATTCAGAAAGGTCCAGCAGGATTCTGTCATGCACTTTCCATCTGAGCATGCATCCAAATGAAGGCTGGATGATTGGAGAACTGATCTGAGTGGGAATAATGGAATACGTAATTATGGAGAAGAAGGAAAACTTGAGTAGCTGTGACATTAA
Source organism: Acanthisitta chloris (assembly GCF_000695815.1). Taxonomy (NCBI): domain Eukaryota; kingdom Metazoa; phylum Chordata; class Aves; order Passeriformes; family Acanthisittidae; genus Acanthisitta; species Acanthisitta chloris. Next base: position 74,421 of record NW_008668885.1, read on the forward strand.
CCAAGGATGTTAGAAACATGTCTGCTGCCCCACAGATGCCTGAACAGGATTAATCTTTTAGACTTTAGGTACTGTGAACAGTGTGAATGTGTATACAATACCCTACAAAATTATTATCTTGCTGGGGACAATTGGATGTTAAGACACTCCAACTCTGGTGACAGCAGCAATATATTATTGACAGACAAACACATCTCATAGACCTCTGTTCTGGAACAGAGTGTTGACTTCTAATTAATACTCTACAAAAGTTAATTTTGCTGCCCACTTGAGGAGTCCATATCTCTCCCTGATTCTTGGAAAGCTTCCCTTTTAAATGGAAGCACAACATCTGGAAGCTCTTGTAACACATACTATTTATGTGTTGCATTCACTGGTTTTACTCATAAATAGATCTGGAGTTTTTCAGGAAAGTTTTCTTCTTTCTGAGTTAATGTAGAAAGAGAAAAGATGTAAAATTATTTAGCAAGGCTGTGACGTTGTTAATTAATGTATTTTATGTAGAATAATGTATTTTTTCATTGCATTAATCGTAGAAGATATTCAATTTTTCAGCAAACGAAGACAGTTCCTCCACAGTGACAATGAAAAAAAATTGGACATTTTACATCTCCTTTTCTGCCATTTCTCTGGGAGCTAGTCTTTTCCCCCACAGAATTCCCTGAACAGAGCAAAAAGCAAGGCCTCAATGCTGGACTTCAGGAGGACAGACTTTGACATTTTCAAAGTTCTACTTGGAATAGTCTCATGGAATGATGCCCTGGAGGGAAAAGTGTCCCAAGAAAGCTGGTTAATATTCAAGGATCACCTTCTCCAAACTCAAAGAGCAGTTCAACTCAGTGAGTAGGAAGTCAGGCACAAGTGCCAGGAGACCTGAGCATGAACAAGGAGCTTCTGTCTAAATTTAAACACAAAATGGAAGCATACGAAGGGTAAAAGCAGGAGCAGGTAACCCAGAAGGAATAGAGAGACATTATCCAAATATGCAAAGATGTGATCAGGAAAGCCAAAGCCCAACTGGGACTAAATCAGGTGACATAAGTCAAAGACAACAAAAAGAACTTCTATAAGGTGATAAAAGAAAGCTAGGGAGCTAGTGATCTTGCTGCTGACACAAAACTGGGAAGATGACTGATAAACCAGAGGTTTGTGCTGCTATCCAGAGGGACCTCAACAGGCTGCAGAAATTGGCTGACAGGAACCTCATGAAGTTCAACAAGGAGAAGTGAAAATTCCTGCCCTTGGGGAGAAACAAACAACACCAAGCACCAAAGCCCACCCAGGTGGAAAGGAGCAAAACATGGCCTGGGGATCCTGGTGAAGAGCAAGTTGATCATGAGTGAGTAATGTGCCCTTGTCACAAAGACTACTGGTATCCTAGGCTGCATTAAACAAAGTATTTCCAGAAGGCTGAGGGAAGTGATCCCCTCTGCTCAGCACAGGTGAGGGCACATTTGGAGTGCTGTGTCCAGTTTTGAGGTCTTGAGTACAAGAGAGATATGGACATGCTGGAGAGAGTCCAGTGAAGGGCCGTGAAGGTGATGAAGGAACTGGAGCATCTCTTGTGTGAGGAAAGGCTGAGAGAGATGGGACTGTTCATCCTGGAAAAGGGAAGGTTCTGGGAGACCTCAGCAATAAGTGTAGATACCTGAAGGGAGGGATCAAAGAGAATGGAGTCAAGTTCCTTCCAGTGGTGCGCAGTAATAGGACCAGAGGCAATGGACATAGACTGAAACATGAAACGTTCCCTCTGAACATGAGGAAACACTTTTTCACTGTGAGGGTAATCAAACACTGTCACAGGTTGCCAAGAGAGGTGGTGGAGTCTCTCTCCCTGGAGATATTACAAGGCCATCTAAATATGGTCCTATGTAACTGGGTCTCAGTGACCCTGGTTGGTTGGTTGGTCAGGGGTATTGGAGTCGGTGACCTCTGAGGTCCCTTCCAACCTCAGTCATTCTGTGATTCTGTGAACTCAACTTTTATGCAGTAGTAGTGCTCTTAACATGAAAAGCGAGAATATACAATCAGTTTGCTATGTCTGAGAGGGAAAAAAAGAGAGAAAGATACCCTTCAACATGATCAAAGACAGTGTTCTGCTGTACACAAGCACAAAAGCATGAAATGGTGTTTTTGTAGAATTCTAGCTCTCAATATTTGTACTGCAGTTGAAATGTTTAAAATAACTTGTTTAAATGTGTAAAATAAAATGGGAAAATATTGCTAACAGGAAGAAGACCAAGTAATGCCTCTACAGTCCAATTAAAATCGTAAGTGCTCATTTGATTGTGTTTGAGGTAAATGAGTTGAAATCTAAAAATAACTAAAAAAATAAATATGAGAAAGCCAAGCAACTTCATAAAAAAAGGCACAAACACTTCAGAATTAATTACAGCTAGCCCTCAAGATGGAAATGAAATTAGAATTAATCTCTCTGACAAGCTATTGTAAATCAGAAGAGGAAAATGAGATTGACTGATGAATCAGAAAGGATCATGCTATAGAAATTATTCAGTTTTCAATAAAGCAGAGAGGATGAGGCAAAAGTTTTAAAATGAAGACAGTAAGACAGCTCTTATTTTTCATGTTTCCTTCTTCACAAAACTCTTGAGGTATGCTGTCCATGGTTCTGCCCTATTCGATCTACATTTGTTGAGAGATCCTATAATCTAGTAAGAAAATGTTTAATCAGCAAGTACTTTGATGTCCATGAAGCATGCAAATGACAGGTATTAGGCATAGGCTCAGAAATCTACCCAGACATTCATCAAGTTGGAGGTTTAGGATCTTGCAGGATTAATTTGTGCTCAGTAAGGTGGGTGGCAGTACAGAGCCTTCCTGACACAAGATCAACTCAATTCATTAGCCTCGACCTCAGTTTTGCTCTGAGCATTTGGGGTCATTTGGAACAAAGCCCACTTAAGAAGTAGAGATGTGTTGTGTGAAGGAGAACATGATCCCTCTGGCCACAGTGGACATATTTTCTGTAGATATACCCAGGAAAAATGATTAAAAAGTCACATTTAGCCCAGAAATACACATTCATTAAAAAAGAATTGGACTTTGTATTAGCTGGCTTGATGCAAGCAAGTGAACAGAGTTGTTGGGTGGGAAAATATTTTGGTAGTGTCATGGAGGAGTTTGTATGACATGGTGGTGAAGGTTCCCTTTAACTCTTAAATGCATTAGCCTACGATATTTATAGCAATGTGTAATTAAAAATTAAATTTTTTTTCAAGCAGGAAACATCACTTGAGCTCAGCTGCTGTGTAACTTGGTTTAAATCTGTTGACAGCTTTCCCTGAGCAAAAGTTTATGGTCTTTGAAGAGTCACCAAATGCAGAGCAAAGCTGTCTTGGTGGGAATTTTGAGTCCCCAACACATCCCTCTGTGCATCAGCTTGTGTGTTTCACTCAATATCATACTGTCAAGGCTCTGGAAAAAAAAAATCAGTCAGGATGTGGCAAAAGTCACAATTTCTCTTCTGAACTTTCAGTATTAGTCTTGGTATATTGTGCTGGCTATATATATTATATATATATGCTGGCTGAGTAGCTTCACTGCCAGAAGATTCACAGTAATTGGAAAAGAGAGACCTTCCTGAGCATACTGGGGACTCGCTTCAAAGGATGTGGTTTCTGATTTTCTGTGAAGAAATTTTGGCCCCAATGGGATTTTTAAGAAAGCAAGTAGGGTGTAGCAAGTAGAGCTCATATTTTCCTTTTGGTTTTAATTTGTAGGTGTGGTGTTGGTTTGTTTTTGCATTTGTTTTTTTTTTTTTTTTTCACAGATCCACCCTTCATTATAGGATTTACAGCCTTAACTCTTATTTTAGCCATGGGATATATTTTAGAAAAAAGCCCAACATGAGTATAAAAATGTTCAGTGATGGAGCACACAAAACAGACTGTGGTAGGTTGCCCTCCATGTTCATTAAACTCCTAGAAAGAAATGAAATTAAAATCCTGAATTTGTCAAGTTTTAGCCACATGGCTTTTGTCAGTGCTTGGCTGCAGAGTTGCACAGTAAGATTTATGCTCCCCTTTCTGGGATTTGGGCTGATCATTCCATTCCTCAATATGCTTTACTTCTTAGTGTGTTTCTGAGTCTTTCCTTATGAGACAGGTTTCCTTAACCTGTAAGCATTCTTGTCCTTCCTCAGAGCCATTTCCAGTTAATCAACATGACTTTACAGTACTAATTTATTTTTTAGAGGTAATAAAGGGATCAGAAGCTCTCTGCCTCTACTCAATATTTTCTTTGTGTGTCAAATATTACATTTTGCTTTTTCTAGCAACAATATCATACTGACCACTAGGATTCAGATAATCAATAATCATTACTCAAAAGAACTTTCCTATTAATTGCTTCTACTTGCTTAATTGCCGCTAACATAGAGTCATTCTTTCAAGTAAAAATTCCCTTTATTATTTCTATATATGCATAACATGTCATGTGCCCTTTTTAAAAAAAATCTTTTTTCCTTGCCTCCATCCTATTTCCCTACTGACTCTGTCCACTAGCTGTACAACTGTCTCATGTACTCCCTTCACACAAGTAATCAGTCTTCTTCTATTTTTGTCTCTTGTAATGATTTTCTATATTCTTCTCAGTTAGGAATTTATAATGTTAAATTGTGGAGGGCAAATATTCATGATACAGAATCCACTAGGTCACATCACTTCACAGGGTTGTCCACTCACTTACCTAGAGCAGCTTTTCTGTTTTTTTACCTCCTTTATATATCAGAATATTTCCTGACAGGACTCTTGAGCTTCTCTGATGATATCCTGGAAATCAACAACAGTTATTCAGAGAACATGTCAACCCTGCTTTAATGTATTTGTCAATTCTAACGCTTCCATCTAATAAGCATCAAGAATTGCTCAGTTTTTCTGAATATGCTTAGACAAAACCAAGTTTCTTAAGTAGCATGGCCTGCTTCTCATTTGCAGGCTCTTTGTGTGTTTAGAGAAATGATTTTCCATAGTTCTCTATGATTATTCATATTTTAGCCCTTGGACTGTCTCTGCTGATTCTCCCAGCTGTTCCCTGCTTTTTGTGACTAGCCTTTTAAAAGCCTGAAACATGTTTAAATACACATTTACATATATAGTTCATAAGTATCATTTTGGACTTTATTATGTTTGCAACAATAAATCAGAGCAAGTTGTTAAAATATAAGAATTTATGATTTGTGAAGCCAGACTAAACCAGTATGTCCTAGTAGTTAATCCCATCAATTTGATGTTTTTTTGAAGTAAATCTAACTACCTCTTTCATGAATCACTTAAGCATGAAGTCATCTGGATACTGACACAGCTTTAAAATTTCAAGCAAATGAAGCTAATCACACAACTGAAATTGTAAAATGTACTTTAAACATCTCACTGAACAAGGGCTCAGGCCAGCTGTGCAGTGTCATGCAGGGAAGCATCCTTCCTGGCCATCACAGAAACAGAGCTTGCCAAAACTCAAGGAAAAACACAGGGAAAATGGGAGCAAGTTGTGTCTGGCAAGAGTAATAGGGGTTACTCTTGCATGAAAAAAGGGATGATCACAGAAGCAAATTTACTAGCAACATACAGAACTTCATTGGATAAAGATGGCATGTGGTGGTCTATCAGCACTATGAGGTGATATCAAGAATTGTTTTTATAATATCTTTCACCATAAGGTATATCTCTACAGGAAGGTAAAGAGAGAAAATGAAACAATTATATCCTGTTTTCTCCTGACCTTTAAACATATTTCAGCAGCTTGGTTTGACTCCTATGATTACTTCCTACAACCTTTGTATTCACAGTGACAATTATTTTTGAGGTTTATTTTTGTTAGATGTTTAACATGTGCTGAAAGTCTTTGAGGAATGTTCCACCATTTATATTATGACCAACACTATTTCCCTTAATTCTGATTGCATTTCACTTATCTACCAAGATTATCCACTCGGACCTTAAAATCCATTTAACACTAGTGGGAGTCACACTGACACTGTTTTTGATATCATTTCATGTCTGTGTCTCTACATCAGCATACCTCCAAGAAAGGAGTTTTCATTTAGAGGCAAATATTGACCTGAGACAGGCCTGGAAAAAGTTCTCTTTTTTAATTTGGAACTGCTGAGCTGCCAAACTCAATTTCCTGTAGGAAAAAGTTAGTTTCAACAACTGTTTGTTTAGCATTCAAATAGAGGAAAAGACCATGCAGATACCTTTGAACTGAAGTTTTGGTTTAAACAGCCAAATTTACTTTTACTGTTTAGATTTGCAAAATAAAAACATAGCAAAACAATTAAGAGAGATTTCTCCATTAGTATTTCTGCTGAGATTTTGGTTTCCCATTCCAAATTAGCACTGGAAGATTTTCACATTCCTGTGGGATAGAGAAGTAGTTTATCTCCCCTTCCTCTAGTCTCATGCAATCACTGAAAATTTGAGATATTATTTGATGAAGCATATTAAGAGGAGTGAGTTTATACTGCTGACTTACTAATGATTAAGAGGAGATATAAGAACCATTTGTAGAAAGGATAAAACCACAAATGGCTGAGGGCACTTGGAGGTCTTGTCATTAATAACAACGGGAAGGCATCAGTAAACTGAAAAATTAGTTTGATCATCAAGCTAACATTGAGATATGTTAATTCACCATTTATTATTTTTTAAAAATTTTTAACAATTTCACCTCTTACCTGTCAGATTGTAAACAGTCAAAGAGAAATGTGTAGACTAGTTCACTTGAAAAGATCTCTCCATCTGGAACAGCTGAGGAGTCATGACTGCTAAGTGAGGATGTGGCAAACAGAAGTCCTCTGCTCTTTGAATCAGGTAGGGGGAAAGTGAGCTGGAGTTTTTACAGTTCCAGGGAATCTCTGGCCACCCAAATGGTGCTTTATTCATTTCAAATTTCTGAAAATGATGGTGTATACATATAAACAGTCACTTAAATTAAAAAAATGCTGATCAACATCGTTCTTCTCAAGTGAACAAGGAGATCAGACCTCAGATTTTTGTGCAGTGTCAAGTGAAGTTGTCATTATCAACAGTGCTACCTGAGAGTACGAAGGCACCTGATGTTCTGGCAAATGCAGCACAGAAAAGTGAAAAAGAATGTGCAAAATAAGCTGCTGACCTCTGAGGACTGCGGGAAAGATCTCATTATTCTAAGAGAGAAACCTGCAAAAATGACCAAGAAGATCAAAAGCAATGAAAATAATGATTCCGGGGAGGAACAACTGAAATTATTAGTCAGACCGTTTTATCGAATCTTTATGACATAAAACTTCTTAGCTGAGCTCAGCAGTTTAGTCATTTTAAGGAAAGTTTTTGTGTCATATCTCAAGCTCAGGTGACCCACTTTGATCTCATCTGAGCTTTGGATTAGTCATCTGTTCATACAGATTTGAGCAGAAAAAAATGCCACATTTTGTATAGCAGTTATGTTTCTTAGGTTGTTAGAATACAGCAGAAAAATAACACTGCCAGCAGCATGATTTAGAGTAACTTCATAGCATGTGCCTTTATCAACTGATCTGTTCAAGTTTCATCAACAAGTCCAGGTAAAAGGGAAAAGCTAGGACAATGTCGTGATATGACAAGCACAGAAACCCTTCTGTTATTGTCCAAGACTCAGTTTTAAAAAGAAAATATCTTTTTCTCCTCCTGGTTTTTGGGGGATTTTCTTTTGTGTAATTTACTAAGCTCTGAATTAATGATCATATTTCTGCAGCTGAAAGTGCATGATTTCTTGATTATACCAATAAATGGTAATAACTAAATATAATAAAAGTAGAAAGAAATATTGCTATTATCTTGAAAAGAAAATACCATAAGCTGTGAAAGAACTGTCAGGACCCTGAGTACTCTGACATGTCCTAAGTCCCTGACCAGCCCCACCTGTGATCCCCACTCACACCCTCTTCCCATGGGGCCAGGAACCTCATTTCAGCTCACCCATGGGTCCTTTGGCCTGGTGAAAAGTACTTTCTATTTTAATTAATTATTTATGTCATCTCTCCCAACCTACCCCAAACAGAGTAGTCCATTTTCTGGAAAGAATTTCCTGGAGGGTTATAATGTGGGACAGCAGGCATTTTTGCCTGTATTCTGTCATAGTTATAAACTGAGATCTGTTCAACAGATCCATCAGGGGAGACCTTATCACCCTCTACAACTCCCTGACAGGAGGTTGTAGTCAGGTGGGGGTTGGTCTCTTCTCCCAGGCAACCAGCAGTAGAACAAGAGGGCACAGACTCAGGCTCTGCCAGGGGAGGTTAGGTTGGATATTAGGAAGAGATTTTTTACAGAGAGAGTGATCAGACATTGGAATGTGCTGCCCAGGGAGGTGGTGGATTTACCATCCCTGGAGGTTTTCAAGCTGAGACTGGATGTGGCACTTAGTGCCATAGTCTAGTAACCACAGTAGGGTTGGACTTGATCTTTGAGGTCTCTTCCAACTTGGTTGATTCTATGATTCTGTTTTCAGACTTGGGCATCCAATAGACTGAACAGAAAGACAGGATCTATATAGTATCAAGAAAAAGGTATTGTGGAACATTGCCTGAAAATGTTAAACAGTTTCCTAAAGTCTTGCTTGGCTTCCCATATGATAAGACAAAGGAGAAGTTGTTTGTTTTCCCTCAGCTGTCCTGCTTTAATTTTCTCAGGTGACCAATAAGAGCTTCTGTGCAAGGGAATTTTCTGTTCTTTCTATCCCAGCTGATAGAAAAATCTGAAGCTACTTGGATTGCAAGGCAAGTAATTGGCTATGACTAGCTAAATGTTATGTGATAGATGGGGAGAGTAGAACCTTCTCTAGGAAACCATTTTAGGAAGCCCTCAGTACTTCTGCTATTGGCCCTATGCAGCTCAATTTTCAGAAAGCAATTATCACCACTGCAACATACTTTATACAAGACTAATATAGACTTTCCTTAGAAGATTCTCCTCCCCAAAAGAGCTTTGAGTCTCATCTCAGCCTTTGCTAGTGGCTCATTAGTTAACTGTTACATTAGCAGAAAACAAAGGAAAAAAAAAAGATTAATGGGCCCTCGAATAATTTCACACCATGTTGATGGCAAGAGATTGCATTGGGAGATGCACATCAGTCAGAAGGATTAATGCATTCAGAATATAGTAGTGCTGATTAGGATCTGAGTCCCATGGAGAGAGGAGCATGCTCCCTACCTCTCTGACCTTCCTAATGCAGTTCTTTTTATGTCATCTCTCCTTGCTGGGCTTTGCTATGCTGAGGGCAGACAGCAGCAGGGTTCCCAGCCCCACTCCTGTCACCTTTTGTTTTATATCTCTTAATTCCTTACTTTTGTCCAGTACAGTGAAATAATAATAATGATAACAACAAAACCAACAGTAATAATACAATAATAATACTAGCAACAACAATAATAAAACTCATGAGGATAGAGCCCACATGGCACAGTAAAGTGTTCATCATGTTTGTTACACTAGATAGAGCATTTCATAGCTTCTTCTTGGTTCATTTAATAAGTTTCAGGCAAATGGTCTGCAGACTCTTTCTTCTGCCTGCTGCATGGAAATACAGCCCATGACCTAGTGAATCAGGCTAGCAATTGTTTTGCATATTGTCTCCCACCCAACTGTGCTGACAGATGCTTGGTACAGGAGCTTGCAAGAACTTTGAAAATAGAAGTAATGCAGTAGTCCAAATGTATGGTGGAATTTAGGTGTTTAGACATATTTTCAAACACATACATATGCCTTAATAGGCTCTGAAAATGTAAATCTAGGTTGCTAAATTACAGAAACAACTTAAAAAGCTTTATGCCTATCTTGTATTAAAATGTATATAATAATCACTATATTTTATGAAATACAGTTTATTTATAAATACATGTCAATATTACATAGAATAACTAATAAAATATAACACAAATTAACATCAATATAATTATGTATGAGAGCCTTTACAGTAACTTTTTCTTTCAGAATGTTTCCTTCACTAAATGGTGAATGGACTAATAATAGTAACTAGTTGATTAATTACTGAATCAAGCTAGGTGCAATGCCACAAACAAACTATGGAAATCAGATAAATGCCAATATAAATATGCACACAAACATTTTGATACATGAAGCTTTGATCCAATTGGTCATAAAATCAGATTAAACTTAGCTTGGCATGAAGAGATGCATTGTGCTTGGAATTGTTATTGAAGCCATGGGGGATTATATCCTATTTTCTATATTTGTTTTATTTTCATGTTTTTGATTTTGAGCCTAGTGAGATGTTTATGTGAATTGTTCATCTTTATGGTATATATTTTGGAATCTGTGATTACTAAAAACTACAAACAAATCATTACTGTATCTGGGAAGGATGAAACTCTGCATACATAGGAAAACCACAGTCAGAACAGCTGTGCTAACACAAGTTCTGGCTCTGAATGCCTCATGAATCCTTCCTTTCTTCCAAGATATCTCCTTAGAACCTGACAGTAGCGCTTTTACTGCATGCATTCAAAAAATTGCATTGATTTTTTTTCTGTCTAGTTATTAATTTGTTGGTAACAGGGTACTGATGTCAGTTTCCAGATGTTTTCTCCAAGAGAATATTTCAAATTAGCTAACAATTTGGATATTTGCATAAGTCTTTGAATATTCCCATCATCCCTTTTTCCCTCTGTTTTACACTGGGCCCTAAATCTGAACAGGTTGCATGTCTTTGTCCTCCCAGAGAATGTGCAGATCCCCTGCAGAACAACACCGATTGACTCCCCTGGCTCCTGGAGGTCTGGATGGGTCTGATTAGGTCTGAATGCAGCCACTGGTCAGTGCTGACAAATGATACAGGGCACATTGCAGCCCTGCTGCCACCTCATCTGTCTGAGCAGTGGTATTTTGGCTTTGCCTCATGAATTTCAGTTCTTAGGGAAAGAAAAAAATTTCTCTATCTCAGATGTTGGACTGGATATGGAGCTCAGACCCTAGAAAGTCTGCTGTTACACTGGCCCTGAAGGTTCTGCTCTCCATCACTTCTTTTCTTGTGTCTTCCAGCTCAGTGTGGCCCTGCACTACCATGTGACCAGAAAATAGATTGGCAGGAACCTTTTGAAACTGAGCAGTGACAGAGGGCAAGTCCTACCCCTGCCATACATGAACGCCTGTCAGTCCCACAGGCTGGAGACTGCCTGTTTAGGGAGCAACTCTGTGGAAAAGGCTCTGGTAACTAGGTTCAAAAGGGTAAAGGAATTTCCTTGTGAGGTGAGGCTGAGGGACCAGGGCTTGTACAGCCTGGGGAAGATATGACTTGACAGAATATGACAGCAGAACCCAGGCTATGGGAATGTCATGGATTCCATAGGGCCAGGCTTGTTAAAGGGCTGCAGGGCAGGAGAATGTGAGATAACAGGCAAAAGTTGAAAGAAGAGAGTTTCACAGTGGGTATCAGGAAATGCTTTTCCCCACAAGGAGAAACAGGCAGTGGAGCAGGTTGCTCAGAGATGCTGCATGGTCTCTGTCCGTGAAGGTTTTCCAGGTGTAAATGAACAGAGCGTGGAGCAACCCAATCTGATCTCAGAGGTGAGTCTGCAGTGAGCAAGAGGATAGACGAGAGACCTTTCCAACCTGAAATGCTCTATGATCATGTGATTGCCTATTGTCATCTTGCTTGAGACAGTGGACCCCTGTTATCAGTGTTAGTGAGAAAAAGAGAGGATCATTATGCCTATAAATGTCAAAAGTTTGGGAATTATGGCAACTTCAGAAAGGAGAAAGGAAAGACTAAATACTGGGGTGTTGAAAGGGAGTGATAGGGTTGGGGAATGAACAAACAATGGAGAAGAATAGGAACATATGGACAAGGAGAAAGTAAATTGAGATAGTAAGAGTTGGGATGAGGAAATGAGTGACGGGGAGTGAGGTGAGAAGCAAGTTGGTTCAGGGAGACCCTAATGGGAACAGGAAGATGCTAGACATTGTGAAACACTTCATATTTCAGATATGAGAGCTGCATTATCAGTTTGTCTTGGAGCTTTCCTTTTCCTAAACATGTATGGTAAAAGTGACCTACCAGTGTCACTTGCAAGATTCAAAGTCTGTGTTAATTACTAATTTTGCCTGTCCTTATGGAAAAAATAGCACTATTGTTTTTATATTTTTCTTCCAGGGTTATGGATAGCACCACCCCAACTATTAATCATGGGTGGCAATATCTCTGGCTTAGAAAGCCTGGATTAGTTCCCAGCTTTGTTGCTATTACAGGGTTGTATTGTCTGACAAAATGATAAGATGGTGTACAATATGTTACCTCTGAAAGCACAAAGTCTGGGAATGGGAAAAAGCAGGCACTGGTTCTGTTCAATTTTTAAACTTTAGAAAAAGTTCTATGTATTTTAAATATCACTATTTATATTAATATATTGACATTAAAATAATATGAGTGTATATTGCTTTGTGAAAGCATCTGATATTAGCATTAGCTTTGGGTTAGTTGTGTATGTCTGGATAAGTAAATCTGCCAGAAAAACTTTATGGGAAGCTACCTGTTCAAGGACGAGGTTTGGTTTCTGTCACTCCTTCCTGATGATGTTTGTCCACATAATTGGTGATGCTTAAGTGGTGTGTAAAGTACTAGTTTTGACAAACTGAAAAAATCTGTCCTTTACTCAAATTGCATTAACTACTGCTTTAAATATCAATCCCAATTCAAAGGTCTAGGCTAAAATTAAAAATAGTTGTATTTTAAACTCTTCGGCTACTTTGCTTCTGTTTCTAAGGAATGTTATCATATCACTGTTATCAATGGTCTTGATGTTTACCATTCATATTATTTCCTCATGTTATACCACTATTGTTAAGGAAAAGGAACACTGAAAATGAAGAACAGCCTTGTGTAAGAGCTGTTAGCAACAGCCCCTGAAGCAGACAGAAGAAAGCACTTGATGGTGACACAGTATTTCTTTGATATTTTTAAAAACATACCAAATCCTTTGATGGCTGATGCTGAAGATTTCTTTCAGATGTTTAGGAATAGCTTTTTTTGTGCTAAATTGTTTGGTTTCTGTTGTATGGGGAACAGAGTTCTCTAGTTTGTTCCTCATATGACTTCTACTGAGTTAAATAGTCATGAACAAATTCATTATTCTTTATTTCTGGTGAATCTAATTTTACACTTTAACCTTGTCTCAAATGGTGAAATTTCTATTTGTATGAGAAAAAAGCATCTTCTATCTTTCAGAAGGTATGAACTACACATATTATTAAACACATACAGTCTTCTATTATTCTGCATTACTTTGAGGATTTGGAAAAGAAGTTAAAATATTCTTAGTTTTAAAATTTCGCATAAGATAAAGCTCCATGGGACACTGTAGACTGGAAGGGATGGGGCCTCAGGAGACTCTGCTTGGGGTGTCTCTTGCCCTTTCATGGAGCAAAGCCCAGCCAGGTGCTGGCCATAAGGGTGGTTTAGGCAGGATGGGCTCTATGTTGTCTTCAGCCAGGGACTGCAGCCCCTTCAAGCCTGTAGACCCCAGTGCCCAAAGGCTTCCATGGGATAGCCCATGGTTTCCATCCATACAGTGCTCACAAACTCTGCTCTTGCTCCTTCACACTTCACTTTTCCCCTCTCCTCCAGGCCCCCTCCTTCTGTCCAGCCCTGCTGAGAAAACCTTTCTTCTCCCTCCCCCAGGCCATGGCTGCATCAATCATGCTCCTCCTGGCTGTGCTGGCCATACTGTCTGTGCTGAAGCATGACACCTTATCGATGTAGCCATGGCCCAGCAAATGCAGCAGCACAAGGAGTAACCATGTCAAGAGATGACATGGCTGCTGCAGGACACTGAGCAGAGCAGGCCCGTGGAAGAAGCCACACTCCTCTCCCTATTGTACCACTGCTTGTTTGGGAGTTGTTTTGGCTTATTTTGGAGTTCTGTCCTGAGCATGAAAATCTCTTAGTTGTTCTTGATTTATGTGAAGTCAGTCAGAAAAACAGCTCCTGACATTCTTTCTTATACGTACTGACTTAAACTGCTAGCAAATGGCCCCTCCTCTCCCTCATTCTGTCTTTGAGTCCACCAAGTCCTGGCATAAAAAAAAAACAGTGAATGCTTATAAGTAACCCTCTTTCTTTGTCCACTGTGTGCTTCCATCCTCTCCCTACCAGCCTCTGCAGGTATGGAAGTGCTTGCAAAAAACAACCATTTGTGTCCAACTGAATCTTCATTTTGCAACAGCGCTAAAAGATCTACAATTTATTCCACAGACTGGCTGTATTTAAAAATTTATATATAGCCTAAATGCTGGGGCCATTATCTTCTCTGTTGCTGAGTTGTATAAGTTGAGTGCATAGTCTCCATTTGCAGAGCTTTTCCACCATAACTGTTTTGTTTAGTAAGTCTCCAGATCCTATCAGGTGTGTTCTGTCAAAACACATAAGGTCTGATGGATTCTTGAGAAGCTCTAGTAAGAGGACTGCCTAATGCCAAGGAGCTATATCTGAACAGATCAGATGTTACTTCAGTGCATTGGAACTCATCTGGCACAAACAAATAGAACTGACAAGAAAATCCGTTGGGCTTTTTTTGTTTTGTTTTGTGGTTTTGAGAACTGACTTTATAAGAAACATTTTTTTTTCAAGAACTAACATCAGCATTTCCCAAGATGTAAATTTTCCATTTGGGTTAGAAATTATTTTTGAGATATGTCATGAGTTATTCATTGTAGGCAATGCAAACTAATGTCTAGAGTATTTTTGAGTGTGCCATATTTGGCACACTTTTCACAACTATTGTTCCTTGAAAAGAAGCATGAGAATAATCAGATAATCTGTATCATTGAACTGTGATTAGACATTTGGTGATTAGTCTGTTTAATTTGTTCTGATGCCTCTTTCTGGGTTCTCTTTGGAGCACAAAATAGGTATTTCTTTTACAGGAGTTCCTGGATAAGTTGCACCTTCCCTATCAGACTTTTCTTGCACTTCCCTAGTCCCTTCATTGTTCTGTCTGAGCTGTCAGGGTTTCTGGCCAATTGTACAGGCTGCTGATCTAACTGAAGAATAAATTTTCTTTTTTAGCACACAGGTTTTCAAGGAGATCTGCTGAGAAGAGTATTATAGTGCTTTATGAGCTGTGATTACCAACCCCAGGTTTTGGCTTTGCTGGACTATGTCATTCATTCCTGTTCACACAACAGTCAGTATTCACTTAATGGTAACAACTGCTTAACAAAAACAAAATTATATTTTATTTGCACTTTGAATATGGAGTTGCAGCTGTGTAATATACTGTGTCCTTTCATTTGTTTATCAACAGCTAAGGATCAAAGTTATGTTTGGTTTTGATTTTTGCAAGGGCTTTCTGCATGAATGATGATCAGACAAACTGTGAGCTGAGTGATGATGGCTTAAGCATTTAGTAGGAAAGCTTATGGGAACCTATTATTTTAAAACTAGAGAAAATCTGCATGTTTAGAAATATTTTTTTACAAATCAGATACATATATGTATGTTGATATGAATGCATGTGCCTTTAGTGAAAACATTCAGGTTGCAAATCTGCAAAAGATGATACCTATTGAGACATATTAATTTCATAGGAAGTAAGCAAAGTATAAGGCAAAGACAGATTTTTGTGAAGCAAAAAGTAATATTAAGAAATCTAGGTAACAAGAATGTACATTTTCTCAGCAAATCTACCCCCTAAAATTTGTAAGTCGAAACAATAAATTCACATTTTGATAAGCAAAAGCAAATCATATCCATGACTGCCTATTCCCTGTCTGTGTGATTGCAGGAGTTCTGTATGCTATTACATTTTCCCTTTTCATCTTGCAGAAACTACTACAAGGCACTGCTTATTGTTCCCAAGGAATGAGAATCTACCCTAGCACTTACTTGAAATTCAAAGAATTAGCTGAAGAATGAACTGAAGAAATATTTGAAGAATTACAGAGATTGGGGAAGGGAGTGCAGAAAGGGAGGTGGAAAATAAATGTGTTTTTAGAGAATGACTGATTTGAAGGTATGACTTTCTGACAGATGCTAAACAAGCGGGAAAAGAGATGATGCTGCACTGCAAAAAGATGATGGCTAAAAAGAAAGAAAAAAATAGAAACACACAGTAAATACTTCTTTATGGTATGTAATTGCTCCAAGGGCACTGTTTTAACACTCTGACCTCTGCAAAACTTAGATATGCTATTAGCTCACAACAGAAGTCTTCCACAAGGCTCTCCTTTGTTTCCTCTGTTTTAAGTGTAGCAGATTGGATTTCAAGTGCAATCACTATGTTTGCATATTTTTTGGCAGTGGCTTATTAACATTTATTCAGTTTTAATGCCTATAAAGAATTAATTGCCCTTTTGCTCAGCAGGTTTCCCCTTTTTACCTGCAGTTTTGCCTATTTTTACAACTGGAAACCTGTGCTAATCGTTTGCAATAATTAATCTCAAGCGAACTCTAGCCAATATGTGACATCAAATTAGCAAATATTTGAAGTTCTGACCTTCTCATTGATTCTGATAGCCAGAAACCCCTCCAGTGCTCTCTCCAGAATCTCCCTTATCCATACAATGTAATAGGCTCTGCAGTGAGACCCAATGATCAGGATATGTGAGCAAAAGGTAGGGTCTAGCTAGCAGCAATAGGGTCAACATGGGTTCATCTGCTCCCTTTTTAACATGCACTGATATTTTACATGCATTTTCACAGTGGCTCAAAATCATTCCACTTAACTTCAGGGACTTAACTGGACCACCTTATGTGTGTGTATGAAGTGCATAATTTCCTGATTCAAGTGCTTAGTTTGGGACTTGAGGAGCAAGACTTTGTGCAAAACTCAAGGAGACAGCTTGGTTGCAGCCTGCTGAAGTTCTCTGTGCGTGGTATGGGATGCTCTGCTGTCATGATGGGACTTAGAGGTGAAGTCTCTGAGAGGGTGTAGAATCTCAGATACAAATACATGGAAGAACTAAAGAATGGGAAACTTTCAGCTTGTAATTATGATATAAACACTATTTCCTAACTTGATTATCTGGGTAATTTGAGCTCACATACACTAGGGCTAAGAATAGTCTAAGCAATTATCTGTTTTCTTTCATGTCTTATTTTCTGTATAAATACATCCTTCCTTGCCCCCTTGGTGTCAGCAGCCTGGGGACTTTCCCTGCCTGCAAGCATCCCTAGCTGATGAAGGAGTGCTAACTGAAAATAGCTGAAGAAAGAAGAAATATCAGTGGGACAGCAATATATGTATAAGGATATATATATTCCAAAGGGGTAACATTTCTCCCTCAGTCTCACAGTACTTTAATTTCCAAATTTACTTTTAAACTTCTACCTACTATTCCTTACATATCCTAAATATTAATGAAACAACTCCTGGTCAGGTGGAACAGGGACTTTGATATCATACTTCAGGCTCTATTTTGTGTCTTTGACCCACATCCAGCTACCAGTTCTTGATGAAGTTCACTCTTAGAGCTGCTACCTGTCTGTCAAATTGTCTGAAAATGGCCTACAGCTTCAAATGCTTTCAGTGAGGCTGGTGTTTAGTCAAAAAACTTGAAAGATGATTTTATTACCACAGTGGGATGATAGAAATATTTATGCATTTCAGACATAAAGCAGCCCAACACTACACTGCATTGTAATAACTTTTTGTATCTTATAAAGATATAAATACAAAATCAAATCACTAAAGAACAGCAATACTTCAAACAGAACTGAAGTGCTTCTAGAAAGAGCCATTTAAACACTGGAAGGGCACTATGTTTTTCAGTTAAAAAGCATTCACACCAATGTAAAACCTCACTATGATCATCAACAAAAATAAAAAAAACCCCTCATAATTAACTCTAAGGAAAAATCCAATATTGATAGAAAGTCTGTCTGTCTTTCATATGGCCCCAAGTATCTCTTATGCCTCATTTGTAATCCTACAATATGCTTACTACCTTACAGCTTCTCCAGAAGTCACTAAACAACACTATGAGAAACTCTCAAAGTCTAGCAGAGAAATTACAGTAAGAAATCAATTTTTGATATTACTGTTGCAGTATTTCTCTATAAATCACCTTCTTTGCAATATCTTGCAAATGCAAAGAGAAATTGTGGTCGCACAATAAATGCATGTGTTTATTTTGAACAATTGGACTTAGTGGTAACTTTTAAGCTTCTCTAGCTTGGAGTAGTACCTAAAATGTGACAGGGAAAGATTCCCAGATTCAACAGCAAGAAAAAATGTGAGAAAGCAAATTAATGAAGACTAGTCTGCAAGAACTGCCAGCTATCTCTTCAGTTTTGATAAAGGTGCTTCTCTAAGTGATCTAAAATAATGAAATTTTTAATATGGTCTAGAAATCTCAAGGTACAAGATTTTGAGGAGTAAATACTATTGTGGTGAAACTGAGACAATAAAAAGTAGATGTGGTTGAAGACCAAGGGAAGAGCAGAACTTTTGAAAGTATATTATTATTGCTATTAAGCTTGAGTTTGTAAAAATGGGGAAACTCTGAGAAGTAAAAGAGAGCCTCATACTACAGTGAAATCTTGATGCTTTATGCCTCTTCTTGTCACTGCTGCCATGTGCATTGTGATGCATTCTTTGAGACTGGGCCATACTTTTTCTAACAAATCATGTGAAACTTGCCTCTTTTAGGCTTCTTAGCAAACTTAACTGTGTTTGTTTATAGGATTGTTAGAGTTCACAAGTGTTTTGAATTAGCTTGGGTACAGTTTGCTGAAAACCACATGAAACTCATAATTTTAAAAGTTTTGATTGCAAAGCAGAAGAAAACTTTTGATTTTCTAGGTTGACTTTGTTCTGACTTTTTAGTCACTGGAGCATCAATTTCTAGGTGTGAACTGATGTGAACTCAAATGCCGGATATTGTTCAGGAATACCTGTGGAGTGAAAGAGAGAGCTTTGGTACTAGTCTTTCTGTTTCTCTTTCTTGTTCATCCTGTATATAACACATTTGGGTCTCTGCATGGTATACGTAGGCCCATCTGTGAAGAACTGGATAGGAAAATTGCCTACCAGAGAGGTGGGATAATGCAAATAGAAGCTGAAGACAATTAAAAAAAAAATTTTAAGTGAACCAGCTGATTTATGTACTAAAAAGGTAAAGAAGAAAAGGAGCAAGAATTCTTTCAGAGAATGTTAGTATGCTGAGCAATGTGCTGCTTGAATTCAAAGATTTGTCCAGAACCATAACTTATTACAATGAGAAGAAACCCTTGGTTTTAAAATTGTTTGCTTTCTTGAGTTACTCAAGAAACAGTATGTTATCCCAGTGATATTAGGGCTTGCTAGCACATCAGGATGATTGCCTTGAGGATAAGACTGGATGCTAATGCTACATCTGATTTTCTTTCCATCTTCTATCATTTCTCCAAGTTCAGAAGCTCTCCCAGCGTCTTGTACAAAACCGTTAGCAGCTGTTGCCAACCTCAGTTCTTTTGTCTTCAATGTCCTCATCTCTTGTCAAAAGAGAAAGAAGAAAGTAAGATGAATGCATTCCTTTGTAGCCAAATTCTTGGAAGTATTATTGAAGGAACAGCTGACCTTAACCATGTTATACTACCTTCACTTTTCCTTCTTTACATCCTCAATCTACAATAACTTGTGACTCTCCTCAGTATCTTACTGAAGTAATTTCCATCCTTTCTGCCTGCTGCAACCAAAACATTATAGCTTATACTTCCTGATTTCTTTCCCTTTCCCCAGTAGCTTTATTTATCTCTCTCTCTCTCTCTCTCTCTCTATATATATATCTTTCACCAAGCATACAAAAGTCTTCCACTAGTTCACAAAAAGGATTAATTTTCTCCTCCCTCCATTGATGGTGCCTGTTTCTCAAATTTTGTAACTGGAAGATGTGATAGACAGAATAAAGCTTCAGGGAATGTTTCTTTCTCCTTCTTCAAGGAATATTTCATTTGGTCTAAATTTTGTAAAGGAAGCTTTGGCTGCACATCATTTCCAGTCTCTCAGATTCTATTGAACATCTTTGCCACTATGCTTTGTTTAAAAGCTAAACTAATCTACATATTCTAGATTCAGACTTTTTATCATAGATGATAACAGGATTGAACCAAATACCAACTAACTCTATTCATGACAGTCCATATTACCTACTAATTATTGTTATCTTTGCTTGCAGTATCTCACAATGTTTTCTTTTTGAAGTCTTTATTTATCTTCTTTATCAAAAACTGAATTTATCCAGACTTGGCACTAATGTATTCCACAGTCTCACTAAATCTCCAGAGAATGTCTTTTGCTTATATCAGGAAGAAATTAACTCTGCTGATTGGAGAAAGTGCCATGATGTTTGTGGTATGAAGAATGGTGTTTTAAGTTAGGATGAACTCTAATTATTTTTAGCCTCCACCTAATAAAGGAAAAAAAATGTCAGAATTATGAGCTGAGGAAAAACACAACTATCATTTTACCTTGTAGAAGTACAGGAAGCAAAGTGATACTGTGAATGGGGAAAATGCCCCACTGACTGTGCATGATCAGAACAAGCTCTTAAACATAAAGAAGTAGATTTATTAGATGGTATTGACTGAAAATTTAATTATTTGTATTGGTTTAGAATCTAATTTTTATTATTGGGGTATAAAGGTGAGAAAAAAATTAGATATTTCAGGACAGTGGAAAAAGCTGGGTAATTCTAGTGCCTCCAAAAGGACAGGAGAGGGTGATGATACACAATAAAGCAGAGGTAGTTGCAGGCACTGAAGGGAATTATCACAAATCCAGCAGGATTTAGCTAAGGTGCAGCTGCCAAGAGTTGTATCCAGGCAACCTGTTCAGTGACTGCTTTCTGGCACACATGGTGCAGAGATTCTCAGTAGCTGTGCTCACACAACACCTACTGACTGGCACGCTACAAACTGCTAGATCCAGCCTTACTGTGAGTGTGGGGCAGAAGGGATGAAAAGCATATCACTCCTTGGCACTTCACAAGTGCATGTGGTCCCACATTCCTTGTTCAAAGTGCCTGACTGAGCAGCCTGTGCCTTCTCAGCTTGGGCTCTACTCCATGTGAAACATCAATACCACCACCTGAACCAAGGGCTGCCTTGCAGGCACACATTGCTATTCACACTCTGTTGACTGGGACTTACCCTGGATCCAGACCCATAGAGTGTGGCACCTTTGGCTGTGCACTGTGACAGACATTTCAAGTTATAAGCATGTTTTATCTCCAAGTGGGTACTGCTGTGTGTGTGCTGCATGTGTTTCAGCTGAAGTCCTGAAATCTTCTATGGCTGCTCTCTGCCTTAGATGACTTCCTTCTAACAGTGGCACGAGAGGAATTTAGCACAATTGTTTCTTAAATAGGGACTGGACTAAAACAAGACTTGTTTTGACACGTGGAAAGGGGTAATAATTCTGAGAATTTCTAGTGCCTAAGTGATTTGGAGTAGGAACTTGAACTGAGGCAGAAAAATCGTATCATCCTTCTGTAACTGCTAACAGTCTAACCAGCTTAGCTAAAGTATACCTATCTCAGAAATACAAGTGCAGAGTTAAGCCCATGTGCAGTGCAAATGTTCCATCTTCCCCTGGTGCTTCTGCAGCAATCATATAGCATACCTGCTATTCAACACAACTTAATCTGCAGCTGGTCTAGGCTTTTGGTCTGGGTAGTAATTTCCTTGCAAATACTTTTTCCAGTAGTTGGGGGTCTCCTGACATGTCAGTACTGCTTCTCTATGCTGTCAGGGCTACTCATGGACAGAGCTGAGGAAGTTATAACCTCAGGTTATCCCCTTGGGGTTGTCAACCCCAAACAACAAGGGGGACAACAAATGAAAGAGTTTGGGATAGAGAAATTAATAAGATCAGAAGACAGGGCAGAGACCTCTGTGAATAAACAGTTCATATCATTCTTCTAAGGCCCTGAATGATCTTCCTGAGCAGACAGACAAAACTGGGTACCAAATACAAATTTTATTGGACTGTTAGTAGGCTGAATGCATTTAAGTTGACTCATAATGCTGGGTTACATCCACATGCAGAATAAAAGAATATCAATGCAGATAAAAATAAGCATACATGAAATAATTGAAAAAGGAGATAGAGTAAACAAATAAATGAAGATGTAGAACAGGAGAATCATATTTAGTCAGGCAAGTACTAAATCAGAATGAAATCCAGTTCATCATATCTATAAAAGGAACTGTGTCATAAAGACAGCAACTTGGAAAGTACTGTGGAAGCATAGTCCTAGAGCAAAATTCTGGTCTTGCTGGAAGATTATTCTTTCAGTTCAACAGAATTAACATTTTGTGCATGATAGAAAGCCTCTAATCTTCTTTATTAGTTTACTGTACTCAATAAGGATTTCAGAGAATGAAAAGAGAAATGTATTTTTGTGGCTGCTTTTTGGATGCGGCTATGAATAAAAGTCATAATAAATATGTTTCCCCTTCCTTTTATAGATTTGTGCCAAAAGCCTTTGTTTCTTCTCATGAGCTTGGTCTATATATTTATTCTTATAACTAGCCTACCAAAAAATGTACATGGCAGTGTACGTGGAAATTATACTAGAAGTACTACTAATAATGGATGTCTTTAAAGTTGTTTGCCCTCACAAGTCCCCAGATCTATAATACTTGAGAGTGAAGAGCACTCTTGTAATGCCAGAAATAAGAGCCCAAGATTTTAGGATGAATTATATGTATCTCTCTGACAAGTAGTCTTTCAGTAAGCTTAATAACACCCAGACAAACTCACACTTCTTTACAATTCTCACCACTTGTGTCTTCAGAAATTCTTCTAAGAATGTTTAATGGTTGGAAGAAGATATTTTCTGGAAGAACACGCTGAAACTATACTTGAGCAAGACAATTATGTAACCAGAAATCATGTTAGGAATCTGAGGTGCTACTTAGTGCAATACATTCTGGCTGAAAGGACACTTTGAAATCCTTTTTTCACTCAAGAGTTCTCAGGAGCGCACAGGAATTCTTTGCTTCTTGCACATCCATTTGCCCAAAGAGTAATTCATGCTGTCTGTGGTAGAGAGACACCATCACCACCAGGTGAATGACAGTCCTGGTTCCATTTACTGCAGAGCTTTTGACATAACCTGCTGGCACAAAACAGGATAATCTCAACTTGTTGAGTGACTGCAGCTACTTCTGCCTCTCTGCAAATGCTTGGCTGTCAGTGCAGTGAGAGGGTGTGTTGCAGTATGTTTTTTTATAGGGGATGGCAGAGCAGTGTAAAAGAAAGGCCTTTGGTTGGTCTTGCTGTGGCTACTGTGTACCTGACCAAGTGGGAATCCCTGACGGAAGAGGGAGAACCCAGGATCACAACTATCAAGGGTGGTATTAGTTTCTAACATTATATTTTTCTGTGCTCTTGATGCCGAGAAAAGCTGTAAAAGAAACTACTCACAGACTTGTATCTCTGAGTAGCAGGTATTTGTTTATTCAGCGCTGGGCACAAGGGGGATCGCTCCACCAAATTTGTGCCACCAGGGACAAAACTTCATGGTTTTTATATATTACTTCCAGAGATGGGTGGTCATTATTATTACAATTAGTTCTAAAAAAAAAATCATTGTCACCATCCCCTCCCTCAGCAGGCACCTAACGACCCTTTAGGGCATGCTTCCCCTATCTTGATTATCTCTCCCCTTTGTTCACTCAGCAGGCACTCCCTGGCCCTTTAGAGCTTTCTTCTCCTTATCACTCTGACCAAGAGATCTGAGTACCCCATCCTTTGAAGGGTTATCATATTGGTATTTTTAGTCTGAGAAACTGGAATTCCTCTGGGGTCTTGGCAACGTTCATTAAGGGAAGAAGACAGGTAACCAAAAATAAAGCCTTTGGCTGACATGCAGTTCCTTCACTCTTGGCTAAATTCTCTTAAATATATAGTCTTTCTATTTTATTCTTCTAGTAGAATTCAGGAACATTGTGTCAGATAGAATAAATGATACTTTTTTCCTTGCGGTTGGGTCTTCTTACACCCTCCTTTTCACAATGCATAGGGGACACTACATTGGTGTAATCCATAGACACTGCATAGGAGCTGGGAAAATTTCAGGGAAAGAAGTCTTGTGCACAGTAATGAGAAAGTGCTTTTTTAAATGGGACTCAGCATGTACTGGGGAGTAATAGCTGAATTTTTACCCATGTTTCTTTGGGTCAGTGTTGAGCAGGAGTGGAGATAAGGACAGTTAATAAACAGATGCTTCTCATTTAACTGAAGGCACTTGAAATGATGCTGCTTCTTACTGCCTGAAAGGGTTGAATGTGAGTGTAAATGACCACTGAAAATACCTAATGAAATAAAGAGTTTGACAGGCATTAATTGCATAATGTAATATTAATTTGCTACTCCTTTCTGGAAAGCATTGCCACTTGTCTGGCTGTTATTGACATTTGGATTTATAAATCCAGTACTAATACCTTAACCAGATATGGTGCCAGCAGAAGCTCTACTTTTTATGTCTTTTCCTCTCTGTTTCCCTTGTAAATCAACATTATCAAACATCTGAGAGATAGGAATGCAGTATATTACAGTATTAGGAAATGTAAAAATATGAGAATTCCATAAAATATTGCAAAGATGATTCTTCCAGCACAATCTGGTAAAAGACCAAAAGAATGTAAACTCAAATTGTTTGAATTATGAAGTGATTGGGAAGAATGGGAAAGCATGACATAGGATGAGCTAAAGAACAGATGAATGCCAGGAAAGCAGAGGCAGCAGGTGGGATGTCCCCTGTGATTGGTGGAAAGTGAGGGTACACTTTGGATCACTAACCATGTGAGCAAGGGGGTAAATACAGATGGTGATGTTTGCAATATGTCTGAGGCCTTTCTCTGCTACAACACCCTGTGAAGCCTTGATTTGAAGTCTCGGGTCAAGGAGCAAATTGATCTTTTTGGAAACTGCAGGAACCTTCAATGTGTCTGACCTGAATTAGGAACAATAGGTAAATTGAAGAGAGCATGATAGCTCTACCTGTCAAATGCAATATTGAAGCTCTGTGGGGAAATTACAGCTGACATGTTTAGCAGTTCTGATTTTAGATTTGTGACTAAACACATGTTGCTAGTTTTAGTGTATATATAGAAAAAAAGCATAACTTGTTGGTTGGATGAAACATATTTCCCTTTAGTTGCCAAGATAGATATATCACAGGCAAGCATTCTTTGATGCTTACAGAGATGATTATACAGCCTGCAAACAGAGAGCATAGACAGGTCTTGCTATGGCATGAAATCAGGCTGAAGGAAATATCTTTTCTTTGTAGGGCTGCTACTGGGAGTGGGGGGTGGCATATTGAGCAAAGGTTCCTCCTATGCAATGGCTTAAAAGAAAAAAAAGCAAAACCAAAAGGTGAAGTTGGTGAAGTTTGAGATCACTGTGACTAAGAAGGAGTCCAGGTAACCCCTACAGCCAGGGCTTCATACAAGTTTCAGAGAGATTTAATGGCCAATACCTGATCAGTGTCATTTCAAAGCAGTTACTGTGAGGTTACATTTCAATATATACATGTAGAGAGAGGCTGAGAGAGCCTAACTTAGACAGAAGGACTGACAAGTTACTCTCATTCTTAGGAGAAGTCATGGCTGTCTTTTTTGGATTCCCTTCTGTCAGCTGAACATGAAAACTTGGCAATAAATTCTGATACATTTTCCTCTTGCAAACAGGATTTCCAGTCATTTCACTGACCACACACGTGCTAACCTGTGGAAATAACAAAAAAAATTGATTTATTGTTAGAAGTACAAACCAAATGAAACTTTTATACTAACTATAAGCTCTGCGTAGCATTCAGTTAGGCTTTAAAAAGGACGAGTGTTCCACGTTGGGTTTCAGTTTGTTTAATAATTATGTGATTTTTCCCAAAATGTTAAAATCAGATCAAAGTGTAAGCTTAGACTGGTTTTTGGGAATAGATATTCTTATCCAAGTTTAACATACAGAAATGTA
The DNA here is from genome assembly GCF_000695815.1 of Acanthisitta chloris. Taxonomy (NCBI): domain Eukaryota; kingdom Metazoa; phylum Chordata; class Aves; order Passeriformes; family Acanthisittidae; genus Acanthisitta; species Acanthisitta chloris. Next base: position 100,375 of record NW_008668885.1, read on the forward strand.
ATGTGACCTATAAAACATGCTGTTTAACTACTCTTTTGCTTATGTTTTCCAGCTTGTACACATACTCTATTTCATAGTCATAGAATCATAGAATAGCAGGTTTGAAGGGGACCTCAGGGGTCATCTGGTCCAACTCTTCTTGGAAAAGAATGGCCTAGACAAGATGGGCCAGTACCCTATCTAGCTCAGTCTTGAAAGTTTCCAGTGTTGGAGAATCTACCACTTCCCTGGGGACATTATTTCAATGGCTGATTGTTCTCAGTATGAAAAATCATGGACTTTGTTATTGTTCCAGTTTTGCAGTTTATGTTGAGTGCAGTTTTTCCTATTACTATTTCAAATTGATTTTCATAACCTTTCTGCAAGTCCAAGGAAGGCCATATTTTTTTCTAACACATTTGTCAAATGTGTGCAATGAGTTTGCTCTGAAATGCAGGCAGCAGTGAAGATTTCTGTTTAGAATTCAGGTGATAATTTATTCTTATCGCTTTGATCTTTCACGCATATTAGTTCTGCAGTGCTGACAAAAGTTAATAGCTAGAGAGGCTACAGTTGCAAAAATACTCTAGCAATATTTATTCCCTTGTTTAGATGAACTTACATTCACCATTTGTAAATTTTTACTTCTTTTGTTTATTTAAGTGCTTAGGTTTTGTTGACATGTTGTTCTTGGGAATGAATTCCCAAGCACCAGCCTACACAGCATTCAAGCTCAACTTTGCACCAGTGGTTTCTTGTATCAGGTATGCTTAATCTTTCTCTCATGGTAATATCAGGTAAATACCAAACTTAGACCAAAAACTTAAATAAAAGGGGGTCAAAAGCAAGTTCACCACTTCCAATAAATCAGTGAACAGACACCTGAGGTGTTGGTAGGCTCCAGCATGTTAAGCATAGTGGCAATGGAGGGCAAGGGCCAATGCAGTAAAACATTATTTTTGTCGTATATTCTCTTATTATGTGATAATGTCTAGTAACACCAGTGAAGATGCGGTAATTAAAAAGCTGACTTTTTTTTTTTGGCTTCGTTTCACAAGTTTTGTTCTTTACTTGGTAGTTGCTGTAACTCCAAAGCACATCTGAAATGTCAGTTCACACTGTGAAGATGAGGTAATCGAAAAATTTGCTTGAATTTTTCTTTTTGCTTCACAAGTTTTGTTCTCTGTTTGGTATTTGCCGTGACTCCAAAACACATTTGAAATGGCAGTTTAGACAATCTCTGATAACAGGAAAGTAACAAGGTAAAAAAAAATCTCTGAGCAAAGTCATCTTGTTTCTTTGTGTTTCTTTCTTGTGGAAGGGGAAGAGGAAAAAAAATGTGTGGCTTACTGTTCAGACTAAACTGAGAAATTACTTGCATTATTCAGAGACAGACTTCTGAAAAGACATTTCAAATGCTCAACATCCAAAGGGTGAAGCATCTGAGAATCCTATAAGTAGAGTTTCTGGAGAGGGACGAGTGCAAGAACAATGCACCTGACACTATTTGTTTTACCAGAGGGAGCAGCTGAAGAAAAGAACCTAAAAAATTGCTTAAAAGTTTTGATTCTCAATTTATTTGACAGGGACTTCCCTTTCCTCTCCATATAGGCATCTTAATTTACCCAGATGCTGAGAAAAAAAGGCAGAAGTCTTTTTGATATTCACCTTATTGAACACAGCAGGGCTTGGATCTGAAAGCAAGGACCAGATCAAGTTCACATTGCCTTCTTTCATGGCCTTCTTGACTGCTTTGAAAATATACATGAGAGGTTAGCCCTGAGAAACAAGGATGTCTTGTTTCCCTGTGACTGTGCCTGCTGGGAGATAGGGCTGGTGTGAGGCTTCATGATCCCCACAAAGGCAACATTCCCACCAGCCATTCTGAGGGAAAGGGTTGTGGTCTGGTCAGAGATGGGAATGATGCTTTTCCATCTTGACTTTGAAAGTATCCTGGTAGCTACTGCACACTACAGCATAAAAAAAAAAAAAAAAAAAGCAGGTCAGATTGTTTGTGTTAGAACTAAAGAGAACTAAAGCTCTCAAAAGTAAAAATGTAAACCTTCCAGCTATCATTCAGTAACAGGTATTTTCCCTTCCAAATATGTTTGGAGGGAAAATGAGCTACAAAGTTCCACATATAAAGTCACTGAGGGGGAAGTCAGAGAAAAGTGTTTACTGATGAATGAATGAGCATAAACAAGATTCTGCAAGCTGCTTTGCACAGTACTTGGAAATGCATTAAAAATCTGAAAGGCTTTTTAGCAAATTAGGTTGGTCATTAGAGCATCATCTGAGAGAATGATAATCTTGAGTCATTTTAGTGAAAAGTTTAAGATTGCCATGAAGCGAAATTAATCTGTTTAGAAAAAGAGGAACTAGCCATCATAATGTGAAAGTTTTACCTTATTTGTGGAGCTTTGTGAAAGGAACAAATAGGGGGTTTCTGTTAAATAAAATATGGGAACAGGACTCGATTCCTAGTTTCTGAAGACAAATGGAAGCCAGAAATATGCACATACCATTAGAAAAGATAATGCATCTTCTGTAGGCAAGAAAGCACAATCAGGAATGCAATGAGCAGAACTGATGGAAGCTTTCAGAATACCTTTGTTTCACTTATTTGCCAGAGAGCCAAATTGGCTGTGCATAAAAAGAATTATCTTAGCAGTCAATGGTGAGTAGAATGAGCTGCACATATATATATATTCCTCTTCCCAACCTATTTTAAATGAGTAGTGTTCAGAGAGAACATTTTGGCTGAAACACTGCACTAATCCCTCAATTGGGTGCAAGTTAGAGGGCTTTCAAGACTGCCTGTCAGCCTTGATGTTACAGAGTATCTTTTTCTCAACAAGGATTATATTGTGCAGCTCAGCTTGACCTGGAGAGTATGTCCAGCTACAGTTTTTGGCTAATGAATAGTTAACTACTTCTAAACTATTGTCTTTGTTTGCCATATGATCAAATAAGATCAATAGTCTAGATAAACACTTTCCAGATATGTTTGTTATATTCACTCCCGATGTTCCATGTTATGTTGATTGGTCATATAACTCACAGTACTATTTCTGTTCTTTGATAATATGACAAAAACATTTTAAAAAAGCAAAAACTTCTAGTATATAATTAAAATTTTAATTAATATTAGCATTTAATCAAATTTGTATAATTTAAAAAAGAAATAAAATTCCATACCATCCATTAAATTTGTATGGATGGAAATTTAACACAGTTTTCTTTGCTTCTAGAGCAAATCAGTATTATAATGAACTTGGCTGTGCTTCTGTTGGGAGAAAAAGCTTTGTTTTGGTTTCATTGGAAACAAAACTAAACATGATATTGCTTAACTTTCTTTTTTTTTTAAATGTGCAGCAATTAAATATCCAGGCAAATTTTAAAGATAAGCTTAAAGTGGTGTGAACCAAGAACAAAACCATGGGCCGTAACATCTATGCTCTGCTAGATATTTTACTTGGTACTGCTGCTAAAACATTGATTTCTTCATGCTTGATGGAGTTTACATTTAGTGTTTTGCTCTAAAACATTTTGCTTTGAGTAAGGCATTGGATTTATATGCAGCATAATGGATCAAAGTCATAATTCATGAAATTTCTTATTAGTTCACTAGAAGTTCAGAAAAAATTGATCATGCCACTACTTTAAGATTAGAAGTTTAATGAATGAAAGGAAGCAAGAGTGAATTGCTTGACTTTTAAGCTGCTTGGATTTTGAATTATATCCAGTTTAACAGTGACTGGTGAGGGAGATACCTTAATTTATTATTTTTTTTAAATGGAATTACTTGTATATGGGCTTTCAATGACAACCCATTTCTAAGGAAGCAGGGAACGTGGAGACAGATGCTTTGGGGAGATAAAGTAGAAGCTAATGGTAAGAATATGAAATTACTCCTAGGACTAAGGAAATTAACATTTCAGTTGCAAAAATTAATAGCTCCTTCCTTTGGAAATGTTTGCATGCAGATGACAGACTTTTCATCAATTAAAATATCTCATTACCAATGCTGAGCTATGGCAATCCTGAAGCTCAAGTAATAGATTGTGCACAGACCTGTGGTGTCTAGGAAGGCTGGACAGCTGTTCATCTCTACAGTTGATATGAATAATATTTGTCTTTGAAAGGGCACGAAAAAGCATGATAAAGTGATTGGTAGCAGGTTGTTCCCTGTCTCTAGGAAAGATGAAGCAGGGTTAAAATCCTATGACTAGAGGTAAACACCGCAGGATTTTTGGAGGTATGTTGAGTAGATCTAAGGTGCAATGCACAATCTTCCACCCAGTTTCAGGTGTGTAGAGCTTATAAGAAGTGAAAATAGCAACATCTGGACAAGTGTAAAGATGTGGACATGCTGCAGATTTGGTGAGGGACCTGAAGCAGCAGTATCATCTCCATCAATTAATTTTTTACAGAAATTAAATTCACAACATATATCACCTCCTAACATTTCTAAATTGGCCTAAGATGCTCCACTGAAAATGCCTGTGTAATTGTTTAGACTCAGTGCAGAAGAAACTCAAACCTAAATGCCTTCTATGATGGAATGGCAAGGGAAGGGCTATAGATATAATTCTTCTGGACTTCTGAAAAGCTTTTGACATGGTCCTCCACAACATTCTTTCTCTAAATTGGAGAGAGATGGATTTGGTGAGTGGACTGTTAGATGGATAAGGGACTGGTTGGATGGCCACATCCAGAGGGTAGTGCTCAACAACTCAGAGTCCCAATGGGCAGCAGTGACAACTGATGTACCTCGGGAGTCCATATTGGGACAAGTATTTTTTAATATTTTAATTAATGACATAGGCTAAGGGATTGAGTGCATCCTCAGCAGATTTGCAGATGACACCAAGCTGAGTGGTGCAGTTGCCATAACTGAATGACAGGATAACATCCAGAGTGAGCTGGGCAAGCTTGAGAAGTGGGCCCATAGGAATCTTATAAGGTTTAACAAGACCAAGAGCAAGGAGCTGCACCTGGTTTGGGGAAACCTCCAATATCAGTACAGGCTGGGGGATAGATGGATGGAGAGCAGCCCTGCCAAGAAGGACTAAAGGATGCTGGTGGATGAGGGGCTGGACATGAGCTGGCAATGTGTGCTTGCAGCCCAGAAAGCCAAACATGTCGAAAGAAGTGTGGCCAGCAGGTCGAGGGAGGTGATTCTGCCCTTCTATTCTTTGGTGAGATCCCACCTTGAGTGCTGCAATCAGCTCTGCAGTCTCCAGCAGAGGAAGGACATTGACCTTCTGGAGTGAACCCACAAGAGGACCACCAAGATGATTAAAGGGATGGAAAACCTACCCTGTGAGGAAAGGCTGAGACAATTTGGTTTGTTTAGCCCGGAAAAGAGAAGGCTTAGGGGTGACCTAATTGCAGCCTTCCAGCACCTGAAGGGAGCCTACAAGAAAGATGGAGAGAGACTATTTACAAGGGCAGGTAGTGACAGGACAAGGGGCAATGACTTCAAACTGAAAGAGAATAGGTTTATATTAGATACTAGGAAAAAAATCTTTACTGTGTAGGTGATGAGGCACCAGAACAGATTGCCCAGAGAAGTTGTGGATGCCCCATACCTGGTAAGTGCTCAAGGCCAGGCTGGATGGAGCTCTGAGAAACCTGATCTAGTGAAGGGTGTACCTGTACACAGCAGGGGGATTAGAACTAGTTGATTTTTAAGGTCCCTTCCAACCCAGGCTATTCTATGATTCTGTGTATAACTAGATAGAGAAAATGGTGAAATCTTTCATCTATCTTTTCCAAAAGTCTGGGATATTTTTGCTACATTATAGCAAAACAATATTTATTGTTATGAAGCACCTGCGTTGAATGCCTTTTCATGGTATCTAAATTCAAACAAAACAACCAAGGTCTGTAATTTTTCTACAGTAAACTTAGAGATTCTGGGACACACTTCTCAGCTGCTTTAATTACTACAGGATACTACATTATTCAATTCATGCTCAAAGCAGAATAGTCAAAGGTGTGCAGTGTGAGACATTGACTGTTACAGAGGTCTTAAAGGAAGAGGTCCATTAAGTGGACTATACAGACTTTCAACCAAAATACCCTATTTTTCCACTGTGAGGGAAGGTTTTCATTACTGTTGGACAGCATTGATGAGAAAACTGGGTGCCACCAACTTTTAAACACAGTTTTGAGAATCTGCTCTCTGTCAGAACACAATTGTTCCTGTTGTACGTTGACAGCAGCAGGATTTCAGTCAGGGCCTGGCAAAAGAGGAACATTTCAGTGTTAACTTCCCCGCTAGCTCTTTTTATTCTCTAAGTCTCATCTGCAAAGGAAGCAGTTTTTCTGTTTTCCTTCCTGAAAACTGAGATGTTGTCTTCTTCTCTTCAGTCCAGCGCTGCCAGGTTACACTGCCAGATGATGACTGGCTATCAGATCTGTCACTGAGCCATGATTTATCTCTGGGAAATCTCATGGTATTTTCTAGTAGTCAAATAGTACAGCAGAGACGTCAACAGAATTAGTACGACTATCCAGGAACCCTCACTCTTTTGTTTTATTTGAACTCTGACTGTGGGAAGCCATTTACTTTGTACGTGACTTTGGTCACAAGGGACTTGCTTTCTGGCATGTCTTGGTACAGTTCCCACAGTGATCTGACTTCTTAGTATGCCACGTAGACCAGATGTGTGATGCCTGAAATTTACATGATATTTAGCATCTTCTAAATTAAGAAATGAAAAAAGTTACAGTAAGGTGTGTGACAAATAATTTTCACAGAGTATAGAAAGGAGACAGGTAATTGGGGTTACCATTTATTTTGCAGGTTCTCAAAGAGAAGTACATAGCACATAGACAAACTGTCTTTGGATGAAGTCTTTCATTGATTTTTGCCTTTATGATTGTGCACCACTCAAAATATACATTAAATATATACATATATTTTGCAGGCCACGGGAGACTTATGTCTAGAGGATGAAATATTAACTTAAGCACTCTTTATTGAAAGCTCCAATAATATGGAAAACTATGAATTAAATGAAAATACCAGAAAACTTGGATAGACTGATGATAAATATTTATTGGCTTAAGTCCACTGGTTTGGGACCCTCCTGGTATTCAGACTATTTTGTGGATAAAGTTGGTAACTTTCATGCTAAGTTTTCTGATCTCATTAAACCACACTGATGTCTTGCAGAGGAGAAAATGTGTCATCTGCTAAATCTCTTGCTGCATGAAGTCCTTACAATAACTTTGTGCCACTGATGCTTCACTGGAATGGTGAAGGCTAATTATATTGGGTGAGTTCATCTGTCAGGGAAGGGTGATAAACCCCATGAGGAAGGGAAAAGTGTAATCTTTAAAGCTTGTCAGTCTTTGCTCAAGAAATTCAGAGCATGAAGAGTTTAGTCAATAGACACTGTCAACATCTGTTTCTTCACTGAGTAATAGACTAAAAAGCCTGTGGCAACTACTTGATGTCTAAATGCCTGAATGCCTTCCACTCTGGTTTGTATAGTTGCCAGCTGTTTGTGAATCTGAATTTTCAGTGGTGTGAGAAGAGGTAATTGTAACCATTAGGGATTTTCCTTGTCTTGGGCAAGGAGGTAGAAAAGAATAAGGCCAGCTTTTGTCGTTTGGAATCAAAATTTTGCTCCTATGCTGTCTCAAGCATAGCACAGAAGTGCGTTGCCACTGAAACATGAAACATTGATTTTCACATGAGCATTTATGGATGGTTTGTCATCATAAAAAGTCACTTCCCTTCCTGTGTTTTCCTTACCTTCTATAGATTTCTCTAGGGATTATTCTGAGCTGGAATCACAGGTACCATGTGAAGCACATGTCCCATGGACATGGTGGTTCATGTACTTTTTCCTGAGAGGACCTGGGGACTTAGTGTTTGCATCCTTTATCACAGATTCAAAGCAGCTGTTATTGCACAACGCTGGACTAAATGATAAAGCCCTTGGGCCATCTTTCTGGATTTTTTGAAGACTGTGAGCATAGAGAAAAGGATGCAAGTTCAAAAATCAAGTAGGTTTATTTAGGTATTTCTTGTTTACTGCATAACCTCACTCTGTAAGTACTAGTGGGGCTGATTACCATGTATATATGTTAAACAAACACAGGAATTTACATGGACACTCTTTTGTTCTCAAAATCAAAGCATACAAATAGGACACTTTAAATGCAGTTTCTGTCAAGGCAGATACAAAGTATGTTTATATTGGGTCAGTACTGATAACTTCTTAGAAGAAAAACACTTTGGGAAGAATTTATTGGGCTGAACTCTGATATCTTTTATTATAAACTTTAGTGGCTCCCTTTGTGTTTGGGATGTCAACAGTTGTTAAGGAAGAACCAAGGACTCAGAGTTTGGCCCAAAAACGTGAATCATGCGTTCCTTAAAGCATTAGAAATGCTTGCATTTAAGATGCTAAATAAAAGGGCTTATGAACAACAGAAACATGAAACATGTATCTTGGTAAATAGCTTCCTTATATGAAAGGGCTTTAATAATTACCATTTGCTTGATTTATGAACACATTTAGAAATAAAAATAATTGGATCTATAAATAAATTTTATATTAGGAAACACAAGAGCTAATTTTACAGCTGTATCCTGATCCCAGTCACTTTGACCTTGACATGCAGTGCAACAATTTCACAAAGGTTTATTGTTGCCATTAAGATCCGGAAATGTTTCAAAAACCACTGAGAAGGACAGAAGAGCAACTTTGTCTTCTGTCAAGATAAATCTTTTACCTTTTATAAGCATACTGTCATGTGCATTTTTTTATTCTACTGTCATGATCGTGAAGCATTAAGAGTTGTGTTAGAATAGGGTAAGCATCAATCAAGTGTGAAAAAGAATCAAAATTGAAGTAACCAGAAAAGCAGATGACCCAGTGTGAAGCTTTGGCTGAGAACCTGAAGATAAATGAGGTGAGAATAAAAGCAAAACAGAAGGGATTGTGAAGCACAGGGGAGAGAGAGAATAAAAGAAGGGAATAATAGGTTAAAAAATCTCAGAAATCCTTTGATCACACAGTGAATTTAAATACATATATCAGGACAATCAGCTACCTTAGGCTTAGCCCCCAGAAAACACAGATATCAGTTTTAATGGAGTACTGACTTGTCGTGGTTTAACCCCAGCAGCAGCCAAGAACCAAGCAGCCTCTCACACACTTCCCCACCAACGGGATGGGGGAGCAAATTAGAAGGGTAAAAGCTACAAAAACTAATGGGTTGAGATAAAGACAGTTTAATAGAGGAAGCCAAAGCTGCACACACATGCAAAGCAAAACAAGGAATTAATTCACTGCTTCTCACAGACAGGAGGTGTCCAGCCATCTCCAGGAGAGCAGGGTCCATCATGCGTAACGGTTCCTTGGGAAGACAAACGCCATCACTCCAGATGTCCCCCCTTCCTCCTTCTTCCTCCCACCTTATATACTGAGCATGATGTCCTATGGTATGGAATATCCCTTTGGTCAGTTTGGGTCACCTGTCCCAGCTGTGTCTCCTCCCAGTCTCCCATGCATCCCCAACTGCCTTGCCAGTGTGGCAGTGCGGAAAGCAGCAAAGGCCTTGGATCTGTGTGAGCTCTGCTCAGCAATAACAAAAACACCTCTGCATTATCAACTCTGTGCTCTGCACAGAACCCAAACATAGCCCCATACTAGCCTCTGTGAAGAAAGTTAACTCTACTTCAGCTCAAACCAGCACAGACTCAACTGAGGGAGAATCAAAGACTGTGAAATTCAGAAATGGTGAAGTAATATCTGGAGAGACATAGGTTATTTACATATTTGGTTGTTAGAGAGTGCCCCCATCACATAAGCATCCTGAGTGTTTGAAATGTTGTATGCCATAGCCATGAAAATATTGGGTGTATGTGGAGAATAGTGGGTTTTGCAACATGAAAGAAAACACATTCAGAGATGATAAGCAGTTGGAGTTCCTACAGCTTGGTCTGCAGCCAGGACCCCTCCTTGTCTTTGAAAATGTGTAATGAGAAAAACCTGACCTCTGTGAATTGTGTAAAAGGAACATCTGTTCTAAGGAGGTGCTGTTGACTAGACAGCTTGCTTATGCCACTAAGTTGTCTGTCTGCAATTTTCCTCTCTCCATTTGTGAATCTTGACTTCAGTATATCTGGTTGCCTCTACAAAATTATTCTTGCCTTGATTTTGACACAGGAGTCATAAATGAAAACTCACTGAAGTCCTCAGGTACACATATTTAGTAATTGTATGAAGTAAATCAAAAGTACAGCAATCAAAAGACCTCTGCATTGTTCTTGTAGCATATGAACAGTGAGAGCAAAGAGGATAAATAGTTGCAGACATTTAAATCTCTCAAATGTAGTTCATAACTTAAAACAAGAAAACCTTGTTAACACAGCTTGCAATTGGAATTAAATCAACTTTCAGTATTTTTCCATAAACCTTGATTAGAGAAGTTTGACCAGTGTTCCCCTGAGAGCAATGTGAATTGCTTCTTTCACCCAAGGACAGACATGCTGCCTTCCTAAATCTGCCTCAGAAATGAGAGAACAAGTGGAGGATGAGAGCACAGCCCTCTCTTCCACAAAACTCTGGCCAATTCAAACACGCTGTTATTTCCTCTTTGCATTGGCTTTGTGTCCTGCCTGTGTAGTAATCTTCTGCAGTAACAGGATCAGTTGGAGTAGCAGTTTATACTCCCAGCTGCTGCCTGCTGGGAACACCTCTCCCTTGCATCCTCCTTGTTTTATCCCCCTTAGCCATGCAGCATGGTCCTCCTTTCTCTCAAGGTAACTTGAAGGCATAGAAGTGCAGCACAACAACGAGTTCATCCTTCCATCCCAAGTCCCACCCACTAGCTGCATGACCTGTGAGAGAAATATAGAGTCCATCACCTGGGCTAGGGACAGACTTATGCAGTCCTGCACCCACACACCTAGTTGCATGGGCTTTAGAACAAGGTATGTCTGTGCAACGTATAAACTTAAGGAAGAAACCTTTGAAATGTGAATTCTCCTGATGGAGAAGGTAGGCTCCCATCATTATGTGCTCTGCTTGGCAGCACGTAATATTCTGCATGCTTGCTTGTTTTGTCAGTGCACAAAAGGATATGCATGTGCATATTGAAGGGTCAAATCCATGCCTTTAATTCTGAAGCAAGGTTTTATTTTACTATCAAAACTTATGGCCTTTTAATTACGTTTTATTGTTTTGTAACAAATTACAGCATTGTAATACTTGGCAGATTTGTCGGGGGGGAAAAAGTAATGGCAAAAGGCAATTTAGGGAGGGATAATTCAAGTTCCCATTTGTTTTCAAATTTATAAACAATTAAGCTTTTCTTTATAGTTCTCCAGGTCACTCACTCTCATAAACTCAAAAATGTAATCTAAAAGCAAACATGAAGCAGGGAGGCATTTTCTGCTGGTTTATTCAAGAATGTCTCCATCCTTTTCATCATAGGATTATAAATTGGAGAGGCAAATCATAATAATGATAATACACAAAATAAAAGGAACAATCTAATTTAGATATTTCAAATTTATACAAGGAAAAATGACAGGTGAAGAAACTTCATGAATGAAACATGAGGAAACCTCATCCCTAACTTCAGCACTGGGAGTCCTTAGCATCTGAAATTTCAATGGCAAGATATGGTGAATGCTTAGGGGGCTAATTTTCTTCCTCATAAGATTTAGTCCAAGCTGGGATGGCACCAGGCTTTTAATTCAAGTCAGTCTCACAAAACCATGTTAGCTTCTTTAGGGTGTCAGCATTCCTCCATTGCAGGTCCCACTGCTCAAAAAAAATGCCTTTCTCTGATCAGGCACAAGGTGGTATCTGTTAACACTTCCTTGCTGTTTCAGCAGAGTGGTACAGAGAGAGGATTCCAAGGAGATGAGCAGAACAGACATGGCCCCACTCCTTGATCCTGGGATTTGCTAAGCATTTGGGCAGTGGTTTCTTAAACTCTTCTTTTGTCTCTGAGCACGTGCAAGTTGCCAGATGGCTAATGGAGCAACAAAAGGAGTTTCTGCTCCTCTCTGGAACTTCCCCTTCTGGCAGCTTCAGCTAATAGAATAAATAATATTTTCTTCTACTGTGTAAGATTTTGAATTAATATGTAAATAGCTTCCAACATTTGCCTGGATTCCTGAGTAAGGGATTATTAGGTCTAAATACTTGTCTGCTGAAAGAGAAGGACTTAGATTCAAGACCTTCCCAGTATTTAATATACAGTGCACTCTCAAGTCTGTTAAATTTGACATGGTGTAGAAAAGATGATCAAAGCAATTTAATAGTTTCAGCACAGGTACTCCTAGCTGGAGAATTTAGCTAAATCAGTCATTTAACACCTTCACTAGGCTTCAGTCTTGCTCTTGGCTGAGCATATAAAGTGGTGTTTAAGGGTAATTGCCAGGGTTAGGAATGCCATCTGCCAGCATAGAGCACTGTTTTGAGTGATTATATAGGGCTTAAGCTTGCACTGTGAATGCTTTAATGACAGTATTGTCACCTTTGGGGCACTGATTAAATCAGAAGCAGATCTTTGAGGATATGAGCATGCTTGTATCTCTGGGAAATCACTTCTGCTCTGTATTCAGATACAGTTCTGGCTGCCATGGCTGTCCAAGGCATGCCCAATAAAACAGTAAAAGGATGTCTACATGGGTCTAGTGTATAGAAGCTGTAAGGTTTTCAAAACCATTTAGCTATTTGTCCACAAAATAAAATGTGCAATAAACTTTGGTTTAGTTGGGTTTTCTTGTTTGGTGGTTTGGGGTTTTTTGTTTGTTTGTTTGTTGTGGTTTTTACTCCAGAATATTCTAATGTGAAAAGGAAAATTAGTTAATAGCATTAGTTAAAAACTGGATATTTTGTGAACAAAAAAGGAGTTTAATGGTTTTCTATTCAAATCATTGTCTTACTCTTTGTGGGTACATTCCCTAGAATACTGAAAGCAAGTGTTTTAGTACAAGATAAAGTATATGAAAACATTACAGCATTTTCCAGTCAAAATTGTACTTTGATATGTGTATAAAAATTTTTAATGATTTCAATGTACACTTTGGAACACTTTTCTGTTTCTAGTGTGGAAGAATATTTCAGGAAGTAGAAATGAGGGATATTTCAGAAAGTAAAAAAAGAAAGAACAAATTTTAGTAAAGGGTTTGAGATCTGGTCAACAAGCTTTTAATCTCGCTATAAAATTCAGGAGGGTAATGATGACTAGGAATCCATATGCTGTTCCTACAGAAACTGTATGCAATATTTTCCAGCTATAAACCAGTTTATGGCAAGGATAGGAAAGAGGGAATCTGCATGGATAAGCATGATCCATTTTTACCTCTGATCTATGCAGATATCCTCTTTCTTGCCTTCTGAAAATTTGGTGCTGTTTACATCTTCAGCTAGGTAAAAGCAGAAGTCAATTGTGCCACAGGATGTGCAATGCCTACACTCATTCTGTTGTTCAGATTGTCAAAAAATCTAAGACATAGGACAGGTATCCCACTGTATAATATGTAATAAAATTGATAGAATAGAATAGAATAGAATAGAATAGAATAGAATAGAATACAATACAATACAATACAATACAATACAATGCAATACAATATGGAGGAAAACATTATAAATTCAATTGTTGCAATTGTAGGATATTCCATATGATTGATTCCAGGCAAAGCCTACTCTCAGTCTACTCAATCTGAGCTTCTAATATGTAATAAAATTGATAGAATAGAATAGAATAGAATAGAATAGAATAGAATAGAATACAATACAATACAATACAATACAATACAATGCAATACAATATGGAGGAAAACATTATAAATTCAATTGTTGCAATTGTAGGATATTCCATATGATTGATTCCAGGCAAAGCCTACTCTCAGTCTACTCAATCTGAGCTTCAAGGCAAGGTTAATAATAATTGTATGATTAATTCCAAGCAAAGCCAACTCTCAGTCTACTCAATCTGAGCTTCAAGGCTCCCTAGGTTCCCTTTTTTTCCCCTTTGGTTCCTGTGTCAGAAATGTGTATACCAATCCATTTTTATCTACAGTGACTAACCCCTGCAGATATCCTCCTAGGTCATGTGCAGGATGTGTCATAAAAATAAACCATTTTAAATATAGAAGGTCTATAAACCATGCAGTGGGAACAATTCTCTTTCAATTCATTTACAGACTTTTTCTTGAACTGTTGTACAAAGTTTCCAGATTAGCAAAAAATCCCATGTTATTAACACTTTGGTGCAAAAGTGAATCCTGAAGCTACTTGTACAGTAATACTTCTTTAACTGTTTTCATTCTCTGTTGGAGATAAAGTTCTTGAGTCACAACTAGCCCCTTTGTTTACACTGCTTTAAAAGCTAATTATGCAAAAGTTTGCTTCAGGATGGTATTTTTTGCAGCAAAGAGAGGTTCTGCTTTGTCCCACGTATTCTTACTGAAAAGGAAGAATGTTTTCTGGTCATGTTGGCAAAGCCTGTAGGGAATGTGATTTATCTTCTCTGTCCTGTTGTCTGGGCAAATAAGGAGCTAGTGGAAAGAAGGTTAAGTAACTTTCTTACTAGTGGATTTCAAAACACAGTTATCTCTTTTATCCAGTAAAGCCATGTGCCAGCTGCTACTTAGGATAAACTAAACTTCCAACAGGGATCATATTTTGTTTTATTAAGTTATCCATAAATTTCAGAATGAGATCTTAATCTATAATGAACTGTTGAGTCAGATGATTCCTAGCCTAAATAAAGGAAATATGTTGTGGCAAACAAAAGTCAAAATGCACAAATACAATTAGCCTTATCAGGCTATCAGTGCACATGATACTTTATTGGTAAATTGAAAAATTAACATTATGCATGATTCCCCTCCAGGACAGCTGCAGAAGAGACCTGTGCTCTCAAACCATAGTGCATTTTGAGACAGACAGCTATGTCTCTATTTTCTGTAGGGACTATCGTCCTACACATTTTCTTTTACACTACTGTAGCCTTCACTGCTAGTGGTACTAAACAAGAATAAACCCTTTATGCCAAAAATTTCTATTGTCCCACTTGCCTTCCTGCATATGAACCAGAAGACTACATTACACAACCAAAATATTTCATAAATTAGCTGTTGTCACAGATCTTTTTGCAAAAGAGTAGACATTCTTAGTAACAAAAACCCCACTTGATTAAAGGAAAATGTTAAATGAAATGGGACATAGAGTTGATGTCAGACCAAAAATTATTAAATCCGGAGACTTGCAATGAGTCATAAAGGCTCAAAACCCACCAAAGACGAATGCAATTATTTTTCATTTTAATTACTTTTAATTACTTTAGCAATCAAGCAAAACATGTAGACACTCAGAAGTTAAAATAAGACAATTAAGCAACCTTAACAATATATGCAATGGTTAATTACTGTTTCCTGTAGCTGTAGAATGCTATAGTAGTATCTTCATCTATTCCAATACAGTATAATAGTGATTAAATAAATATTAAACAATTACCTCCACCATTATACCAAAGGACATACCTTTTGCTCAAAGGTCTCCAGAAGGTTTGGAGTCTCTTGTCATCCCCATTGCAAGTCTTCTGTTGTCCATAGAAGATGATGGTCAGAAATTCTGAATCAATGAAATACCACTGAAGTAAATAGAATTATAGCTATTTCCTCCAGCTAATAATTAACCTCAGATTTTTGCATTGTCTTTCTAAATCTGCTTTATCGATATAAATTCTAAACCGTGGTGGGCAGGTAATATATCTTAATAAATGTTTATACAACACTGAGCTAGTGAAATCTTTACCTTCATAACTTTTTCATAAAAAGGCAAGCAAAAATTTCATCTAGAAGGAAACCCCATTGACAGAAAAAAATACAAAATTTCATGTGTCTTTTTATTCATTAAATTGCTTTAAAAAACTTTATTTTACCTAGGAAAAAGAACTGAAATTTCAAAATGAGATTCTGTCATGGTTTTTCTTTGTTTGTTTGCAGGGATTTTGTTTGGTTTTGTTTAAAACCCATATTTAAATGTGAAGCCTGAAAATAACAGCCTTGTGTAGAGGAAGATACACACCTCAGGAACACAGACACTTAGAACCTCTGCAGCACCTTTTGTGTAATGATTGCTGGAGATTATCAGCCTGAAAGTTTTTGGAGCTGTATTTCATTACACATTCTAAAACATTAGATTTAGCAGCAGACCACAGAACACTACATCAGAGTTGTTTCACAAAAAGCCATTTATTTCTGAGTCATCAAAAAAGAGTATTTAATCTTCCATTAAGTAAAAATTTCTTATTAAGCTATTTTCCAGAATGAATATCCTCAACATTCCTCAATGGCCATAATTAATGAAATGATTTCATAAAGGTTATCTGTAATACACCACTGAAAATTATAAAAACATAAACCTCTTTATTTACACAGCACAAATTCTTCAGATAAGGTTAATGAGCAAACTAAAGTCTGGCAGAACTAATTATTTTGGAGTGGGACTTCACAATTAAATGTATCTATAAAAATCTAGCATTTATTAATGAAGCAGGAGACAAATTGAGCACCAACCCCTTATGGATTTAATCCAAGCTAAAATATTACCAAGCAGGATGCAGCTCCAAGGTGTCTGTGACATTCAGAATACCATGCACCAGAATATCCCTGTGGTACATTTAGCTTGTGTAGAAATTCCAGGTCAAGCCCCTTGGCACTCCAGGTTTTTGTTCACTCTAAGAAATGTTTTTGCTGATAAGCGTGACACTCCAGGTTCTTTGTTTACTCTAAGAAATGTTTTTGCTGATAAGCAGAAGTGAACTAGTCTTCAGCTTATCATGATTTTTCAGTGGAGTAAAGATATTGAGGAATTGCATTAATTTCATGAGCCCAATAGGCAGAAATGGACCCTTGCAGCAGAAGAGACCAACAGTGTCCTGGGTGGAGTTAAGGGGGATGCTGCCTGCAGGTCAAGGGAGGTAATTTTTTCTTTCTGCTCAGCAGTGGGCTGGTAAGTACAAGAGAAACATATGGACATACTGGAGAAAGTCCAGTGAAGTGCCACAAAGATAATGAAGAGACTGGGTCGTCTCCTCTTGACAAATAACAAGAAAGAAAAGCAAAAAGAAAGTATAAAATCTTCTCCTCTTGACGAATAACGAGAAAGAAAAGCAAAAAGAAAGTATAAATGATATCACAACTGCATAATTGTAATAGAGATTATAGATAAGAACAAGGTGATCCATGAAACAATTGGCTTGTTATACCTTTGGTGAAGCTTCCTACTTCCCATCATGTTCTGTGTAGCTGCTGCCTGAAGAGGCATGCATCAGGCTGCTATAAAAATGTATGTGTCACCTTTGCTGGCAGTGTCCAAGGAATGAGAGATTACTCCAGGTTTGAAAGAGATTTGGAGAAGTGCTGATACAGAGTACTGGCACACCTTAATTTGAATACTGAGTATATTTAATCTACCAGTCTAGAAGGGCTTGTTCAGCCTGGAACTGCAGCTGTGACAGTCAGCAAGACTCTAGATGATGAGAAGAGATGGAATCAGTACAGTCAGTTTAGTCTAGAGATGTAAACAGGCTGAAGGAAAACTGAAAAGATTATGACTTCAAACATATTCAAATGTTTCCCAGTTTCCAGCTTGAGAATTGCAGCGGTGGGATTTTTTATAAAATGGTTTCATAAGGGCAGATAATATAGTACCAACTGGTTTTTTGTGTTTATGAAAAACCTGATAGAGTGCTTCAAATTATAGCTTCCAGACCTGTCTGGAGAAAAGGACTGAAACTAGTGAATTGTGAACATGTTTATTTTAACATTTGAAAACAGTATTATTGTTGCTTCAGCTCTGGTTTAGGCTTAGCCTATAAAGTTTAGCTATTTTTATTCAGCAAAACTGTAATATTCAAGTTGGCAAATGTGAGTAGACAGTGTAAATAGGATCTGTATTCTAGTACCTTATTTACTCATTCTGGTATTGGGTCTGGGCTGTTCAGTCTGTGACTTTGTCCTTTCAGTTTCGTGGACATGCTGGAACAAGAGATGTTAGAGTGAAGCAGATTTCTAGTTACTTCAGGGATCCCAGCATGAAAGGTTGATTTCAGGTGGTGGTGAATAATTGAGTTGACATTTTTTGATTCAATGTGAGGATGATCAGGGACAAGACATACAATTTTTTGCCTAATATAATAGATGCCTGAGTCTCAGATTTATTTAGTTTAGTTGGTCTGATTTATCTATACTTTTTCTGAGAAAAGAAACAAGTGTGACATCACAGCATTCTCCACTTTTTTCATCACCATAGTTCAAACTCAATTGTATCCTAGTTTAGTTTTAGTCTGTTGGACTAGATTGTGGAAATTAAAATGTCCTGCATACCAATAAAGCAAAACAGCAATGATGTGACAAGATTGTCTGTATCCAAATCAATTTATTTCATTCTAGTTAATTGGGGCTATAACAATACTTTTGTTAAATACTGTATTAGATTTAGCTTGTAATGGGCCTTTTGGGATGAGCACATATATTTCAGTGCAAAAAGTATGGAACATTTTAAAATAGAGGTTTTTACAAATGTATTTTATTAAGAACTGCAGGGAAGTCATGCAGCCAAGAGAATTGTGTTAGACTGACATTCTTGGGTTACTGGGACCTAGATCAGGCATAGATCTCTAATGATCTCTAAATCACTAACTTTTCAAATCTTCTGGTAGCTTGTGACAAACTAGTGAATTTTCTCAGTCCAGTTTCTAGCAAATGGATTGCTCCTTAAACCATCATACTATCTGGAAGGGCTGATTATATTTAATCTTTCTACTTTGAGATAAATGGGTTGGGAAAAAACAAACATGCAGTAACTTGTAGTACAAGACTGATTCACAAGACAGTGCCACTTTAGTAAGGTTTGCTTACTGGGTTCTTAGAACTTGAAAGGTGAAAGGAAAGACTTGTTCCTTCCTTCTTGTATTCCCACATTGTATAATTCTGCATTCTTGAACAGTGAATTAATGATGGTCTGTTGCTTTGTCCCATAGGTCACATGATCACATGGGTTTGTTTAGTTTTGTTATTTTTTTTTTTTGTTTTGTTTTTATTTTAACTGTAAGAGTTACTGTGGTATAAATACTTTCATTGATATTCAAAATATCTGAAATGGATTATTTGCAAGAGAACATGCATTACCTGTGTGCATCTGGGGTGTTAAAACTTAATCATTCACAAGAATCTGTGATTAATTTCCATGAAGATATGAAGAGAAGGGTCTTACACCCTTCCCCAATTATTATGATGTCATTGTGAGGACTTGTCTGCAGGGACTTTGTGACAAAGATCAAAGGAAAATTCATCTCTTGGCTCTGGCCTTTATTTGCCTTGTCTTTGGGGAACAAATGTTTTCCTTAAAATATCTTTTAATGAACTGAAAGAATTCTCCCCTTCTCTCCTATGGCTAGCTCTGGGACCATTGCCATAACTCAGGGATAATTTATCCCGTCCCTAGGGCTGGCACATAGTTACTCCATAGGTTTTTGCTCTATAAAGTTAGGTCTATCACTTTGTCATTGCAGTATCCAAGAGTTCTCAGCTGCTAAAATAATTGTCATGTCATTGATGCTGAAATAAAAATGAAGCTGCATCCCACTGCACCTTTTTGCTCAGAAAGCTGTGCACCTAAAGAGGATGTGCCAGTCTCTGGATGTTTTTAAACCCTTTATTACCAACCTGAGATCATGTCCTCTTCCTCAGTGATGGCTTGCCTTGTCTGAGTTATTGAATGCTGCAAGCACATAAAATCACTAGGAGTCTTCCTTGTATTTCATATGTCTTATCACAAATGACAGAAAATAAAGATTTGCATATTCTCATCTTGATTTCAGCTTTCCTACCCACAATAATTTTCATTTTTGGATTTTACTGTATTTTACTTTATAACTTGCGTATTCAAATTCTGAGGTTATGAACAAGAGAAATGTGAAGGTATCTAGAGAGTTTAGGATGATGAAGTAGTTTGGCTGACTAAGTGCTAATAAACTTCAACAACTTTGAGCTTTAGGAGTGGCACTTTAAGTCTAAAAGACTCATATATTGTATAGTCCTTTCAGAAGTAATTCCACAGTATTTAAAAAACAGCCAAACCAACATATATCCATATTGCAATATTTGTGCCTGGAAAAACACATTATAAGTCTACATCTAAAAACATTGTAGCTTAGGCAAGTCAGAGGATTGGGAAGGAAATCACAAACTGAAGTATTTCAAAAGGCTAAAATCCATGTATAATTTAATACTTCTTGTACAGTGAAGCAGTAATTAGCTCTGATATTCCACAGAATAATCTAATCATTCCACAAGTCAATTTACTGCAGCACAGGGAAGAATATTATGAGGCACTAATTTTAGTTTCTGCATTATTTCCATTAGTGATGATTGTCTGCTGTATGGAGATTTCAGTTGAAAGACTGAAAGCTGCCACAGTGGAAAAGGAGCCAACTAGCATACTTTGTTTGAAATATGTATCCTGAATAAAAGATCCTTTAATAAAGAATGAAGTGACAAGTGTTTGTGCACTATCTTAATCCAAAATAGGTAATTAATATAAAGTTGGATTTAAAATGCAAACATGAACTGTCATATATTAATATCTAATGATTTTTTTTGTGGAGTACTTGGTGGGAATTAAAAAGTTTGAATTGAGATTCTGGAGTTTATCTGACTAAATAATATCTCAGTGGAAGCACATTTCCTCAGTACTCCTCTTCTTTGTAATTCAGCACATTTGTATGCCTTTTATTTAATTGCAATCAAACTGGATTGTTGCTGGCAGGTTGACTACAGGCAATTCACTGCAGAAGAACTAGAGAGGTCCCCAGGAGAGGTTGTGCTAATTCCACTCTTAAAATTTGGATGTGCTGAAGTGTGGATAGGCATAAAGCCCATGGTAGCAGCTGTCTATAGTTCTCAAGTTTGTCAGCTGGCAGTGCTCCTCCACATGAAGGAGCATTACTAGTGATGCTCCCCTATGAGGACAGGCTGAGGAAGTTGGAGCTGTTCAGACTGGAGAAGAAAAGGCTGCATGGAGACCTCAGAGCAACTTTTCAATATCTGCAGGGGACCTACAAGGGAGCCAGAGAGGGACTCTTTGTTAGGAACTGCAATGATAGAACAAGGGGCAGCGGGTTCAAATTGAAGGAGGGGAAATTTAGGCTAGATATTAGAAAAAAGTTTTTTACTGTGAGGGTGGTGAGACACTGGCACAGGTTGCCCATGGAAGTGGTGGCTGCCCCAACCCTGGCAGTGTTCAAAGCCAGGCTGGATGAGGCCTTGAGCAACCTGGTCTAGTGGGGAGGTGTCCCTGCCCATGGCAGGGAGGGGTTGGAACTAGATGGTCTCTAAGGTCCATTCCAACCCCTAAAATTCTATGATTGTATGATACTCAGAAGAGGCATTAGGGTTGTAGATGCAAGTTGGACTGCTTTCATACCAGCTGAGATTTCCTTCTCCTGGTGGAAATCCTCAGCTACCTGATTGGATCCTGAAAGGCACCAGAACATCATAAATGGGTGGTAGTACTGCACTGATTTTAAATTGAAAATGCTCAACTCTTGTATGACAGTATCTGGTTGGTTTTTTTGTTTGTTGGTTGGTTTCATTTTAGTTTGGTTTGATAGTTTAATTTTTTATGTGTGTTTGGTGGTTTTTTTGTGGGTTGATTTGGTTGGTTTAGGATTTGTTTGTGCAGGTTTTTTTTTTAAGTTCCTTGCATTTTTTTTATATGATCTCTGTACCAGTGAAAAAGTTGCTTACTAGCTTGTTTATCTTTGATGGCACAAGGCAATATGTTTGGAGGGATAGGTTCCTCCTCTGATATTGGCACCTGGATATGTCTGATACACAGGAGGTCTTTGGTGAGTGTGTCATTTTGGGAAGAGCAGAGCAATGTACAGATAATTGAAAAATATGGAAAGAAATACTTTTTCTAGGGATGTATAGGAGACAGTACTGTGTGTGCTGAAAACATTAGTGTCTCTGGTGTTAGAATGAGAGGGGCTTAGTAAAGGGAACTTGGTCTGCATCTTCTATTT
The DNA here is from genome assembly GCF_000695815.1 of Acanthisitta chloris. Lineage (NCBI taxonomy): Eukaryota > Metazoa > Chordata > Aves > Passeriformes > Acanthisittidae > Acanthisitta > Acanthisitta chloris. Next base: position 122,443 of record NW_008668885.1, read on the forward strand.
TCTTCTGAGCTTCCTTTATTTTTGGAAACAAACAGTGCATGCCAGTTGATGGTCAGATGAAACCTGGTGTCAGAGTGTAAAGCTTTGGCTTTTGTGCACTTCAAGGAGGCAGGCTCATGAGCCCTACCTGGGCCTACCCATCTCACTGGTCAGTGGCTGAGAGGATGGGAGGATTTTCCAGAGAACAGTTCCAAATATTGGTCTGTAAATTTCCCTTCTGGAAAACCTGGGGGCATCTGACAAAGAGTTTTCACAAGGAAGCACTTGGATAAGTGGAGAGCTGGGGAGATAAAGGCATGGCTGGATGAGAAATCCAGATTTTTGGGGGTTGCAGAAGTCAGAGAAAGTGCATGGGGTTCAGTGTTAATTATAGAGCTAAAAGTGACTCAGGACTACTTGCTAGCAAATTGAGTGAAATAATTACATGAAATTGAGAGGAATGATCTATTCCTCTTCAACGAGAAGTTGCCAGTCTAGTTTCTCTGGAAGACATCAAGTTGTGCTTAAAAGTGTGATACTTGTAAGATGGATGTTAACAAAACACTGAGAAATTGAAGCAGTTCAGCACTTACTGTTTTTGATATAGCATCTTAGGATTTGTGTTGTATCTATATGCAGAAGAAAATTCATTTCTGTTAGGCAAGTCGGTTTCTATATAGACTTCTTGACTATATACATGGATAGAACAGAGATATTTAATAATGCCCCAACTTTCTAAGCTACTACTCACTTATTTTAAGTTCCTGTTTATAAAACCTATTTTAGAAAACTATCTGCAAAGAAAATTTAGGATTAACTATCCATTCACACTGATTAAAGCTTCAGGGGGCATAAGCAAATTATAAGCAACTTCATAGCATTAAAAGCCATGATAAAATAAATTATCAGGCCAGAATGTTCATTTGGTAGATAGCATCAAATTCTGCATTCATGCAGAGTACCAGCTATTCAGTGGGACTATAAATCACCAAAGTAACAGTGTGTTGTGCAGATGATTCCATTCAAATTGGGTCCTGACTTCTTCCATTTTTAACTCTAAAACTCCCATTTACATAACTGCATATCTTTAACACATTTAAATGTAAAACCATTATCTTTTGTGATGGTAAATATCAATTGATTGAAATTGCAGTCCACTCCTGGATTTTTCATTTTGAATAGTGTTGCTAGATTTCATATCTTTAATTCCATTTTGTTTTGTTCTTTTTTTAAAAAAATTCTCATCTTTTTTGTCAATATGCACCACAAAAATTAATAAATATTGTAAAAAATTTGTAGTGTGCAAAAGATCTGTTACCCTCATTTTGGTTTTAGGGAAGGGAAAAAAATCCCACCCAAATAACTCCCCAAAAAACCAAATACACTATCATAGATAAAACTGTAATAAAGCTACAAAGAAAACTGTTTCTAGCTCCTCAATCAGTATGTTCTCTTATCCAACAGCTCTGTTACTCTGTCCTTCTTTATGAAATAAAAGAATAATTCTTAATTGATGATTCTGGATGGCAGCACTTCTTCCATCTATGTATATCTGGACAGGGTATGTATTTATGGCCAAAGCATACTGAACAAGTAAGAAAATCACCATTGTGCATTTTGATACAAAAATATAATGATTTTTAAAGCAGGGTAAAATCAGTTGTGGATAGTGTTCAGCTTTCTCTTGTTCAATTTAATATATTTATTCTCCTAAAGGTACTATTCTGCAAGCTGTAAATCAGCTTTGTGGCTAATTAATGAGAAAAATAATCACCCCATTTATACACCATTACACAGTACAGTTGGGTATCTAAAAATCAGTAGCTGCAGGTGACTAATGGTCTTGGGAATTGCACTTCTGCTTGCACAGGAAATGGCAATTTGGTATGTCGTGGGTTGTGTTAACTGATGAAAAGGCTAAAGAAACAGCATTTCCCAGTGTTTGTTCCATTTCACTTTAGAAAGCTCTGCAAAACACTAGCATGTTTGTCCGTGGGGAAATCCTAGCTGTATTTATTTAATTTATTTTACTAAGATACAGCAGGGTGAAACAGTAGAATTGCTGCCTTTTATGGATACTGTCATCACTTGCATACTAAGTAGCATGACACTGAATTCCTTGAGCAGAAACATTCCAGCAGAGTTTGATGGCAGGGGCCAAATAACCTTCCCATCAAAGCTTGTGCCAATAGCAACAAACCTGACTGTAATACATAATGACTGAATGCATGAAAGCACTGTATTTAAGCATAAGAAATAGTACACAGATATTTAGGCTGGAAGAAAGCAATTTAAGCCAGATTGTTTGATTCTGTATAATCCTATGAAGCATTATTAGTAACTTTCAAGACATATAAGTGATTATTGAGTGAACTAAAATTAGCAGCTATGAAGATATATTGCCAGAACTGACATTGCAATTAGATATTCTGTGGCACTCACCTGCTATGTACCACAGTACAATATCCTGAATCTTCTGCTGTTTATTGCAAATTTGCTAACCTGCTTCCATGTAGCTAGTCCTTAGCATATGCTTGGTGGCATATTCACTTGTGAAATTTCTTTAAGAAAACCATAAAGATGAAAAGAGAAAATTTCTTTAATTGTTCACACCTCTTTACTTCTTCTTTCCCACATGCATGTAAGGAAAGTATTGCACTAATAAATTAGAATTTGAGGAGAAAGAAGGAAAAAAACCCAGATCTTTGAAATTAGTGAGATCTACATAGATTGAAGTTTCTAAAAAGGAATTTTAAATTAAGAATCTGCTGCCTTTCTAGGAAATGTTGCCTTTTCCCTCTATTTGCATGCTGTAAGAAATAAGTGCCATGGATGCTAACCTCAAGACTAAGGCAGGTGGGTGGGTTTCAGGTGACACTGCAGTGGTATCTGAGGACATGGAAGAGGTGACCTACTTCTGTTTGAATATGGGAACACTTGTGCTCCCATTTGCAACTTGCAAACCCAGAAGTGAATTCTACTCTTTTTAATGTTTTGCAACATTTATAGCTCTCTCCTTTAGCTCTTAATAAAAGGTAATAAGTGTGTTTGAGCAACTGCTGCAGGCCAGCAGTCATTGGCCTGTAGAAGTTTAGGAGAAAATGAATTCAAAACACTTTTTCATAATGCTTTCGTAATAGTAACAAACAGGCCTATGTACTCTTGTCTAGAGTAAAACTAAATGATTCAGCTTTCTAAACAAGATTTTCATGACTCTGGATAAACTGACAATATGCCTGTAACACCTGACTTTCAGTAAATATAATGTCTGTGTTGTTTCCACATTTCAGTGATTCTTTTGCCCCTTTGTAGTATTTAGAATCATAGAATAGAATAATAAAATGGTTTAGGTTGGAAGGGACCTGAATGACCATCTAGTTTCAGTGGTCATCTACTTCTAGTGCTATTTTACAAAGTGAATGGTGAAAGAAGAATTGGTAGAAAGCTGACTGACTCTGCAAGGATATAATAGCTAGCTAGGGGGCAAAGTGAGCATCAGGAAAGCATTTAGCTCAGTCCCACCATCCTGAAAAAAACCAAGGGTGCTTTGTCACTTAATTTTTCTTTGTAAATCTCTATTTTATCCTAAAATTTTATTTAAAGATGTTGATCTTCTATTTATCCATGTAGATTTTGCTTTTGTTCCACTACATTTTTTTTCTCCTTTCAATGTAGAAAAATATAATCTCAATCCATGTGGCAATAAAAATTCTAAACACAAAAGAACTGGATTATTTGTGAATCTCAGAAAATATTGTTTCTTCCTTGAAAATATTATGCAAACCCATGGGCCCTGTGTATTCCACAACCACACAAATCTGAGTTTTGATTCTGAGTTTCTGCAGTGATAATTGTACCTACATAAATTAATTCTGGTAATTAGCACTCAGAGTCATTAGTTCTGTCAGCTGCCAGTGTACTATTAATTATACACACATACATGTATAAAATGTATATAATACACATAATAAAAGACTCCTAGGAGTAATTGAGATTTCTGCATATGATATTTGACTGTAAATAATAGTAAATAATAATCTCTGACAATTTAATCTTTTCTTAAGAATTATGAGTACTGTATTAAAACATTAATAGGAATGGCAAAAAACCCTGTACAATTCTTTTTAGCATTAGTTAAATAAAGGCTCCTGCTATTTCTCTGAGCTAGCTTTTGCCCTTGGTAAGTGATTTCAAATGGTATGGAAATAATTAATCCTTATAAACAGACTAAGAATAAGTGTGAAAAAGGTAAACAGGAAGGCAAAAATATTATACTGAACAGATTACACAGATGTTTTGAACAATGACTAAGAAAAGAACAAGGCAAAGCTGGAAGGAAACTGGTCTTCCTAGTCTGGCATAGCTAAAGATGTGAGATCAGGCTGTACAGACAGCAATTTAATATTATAAGAGCATGAAATGTGCCTGAAAAGTGGTCTAAACTGAACAGGGATTAAGTTCACTGGAGAAAGCTCCTGTAACAGATGATCATAATAGTTTACCTAGGTGTTCCCAGCAGTCTGATGTTTCAAATGTTCATGATCTCATCCTTACTATAACATTCTAGCTAATGTTAATCTCTCACCAAAAATGAAGGACCACAACAGGGCGGAGTAAATTATTTGTTTGAGGCATGTGAGAAGTATTCCATCCAGGAAGAGTGTTTGTTTCTGTCCCATTGCCCTACATCACTCATTTTAGTAGTAGTTTAGATAGATATGTTGCCTAGAGATGGCACCAGTGATGAAACATGAGCCACAGGGGGGATAGGAGAAGTCTGGATCAAGATATCTACATCTTACATCTGCATCATATTTATATATATAACATGCAACACTTTGTAGACATGTAAGTTGCTCTTAGTAATCTAAGCTGCAGGAACAATATAGCTGCATCTACACATATACTGTTCTCCACTGTTCTGAGCTGTCTGTTATCAGGAACAATATAGCTGCATTTACATATCTACTGTTCTCCACTGTTCTGAGCTGTCTTGTTCAGAGGTAGATCAGGTTTCTCTATGCCATATGGCAATATGCTAGGAAAATATATGCTTTAATGTAAATAAAATTATGGTAGTCATTTTTTTCATCCACGGAAAAACAATAAGAAAAAAAGCAAAGATAAAATCAAAGATATACGAGGAGAAAAAAAAAATGAAAAGAGGAATACAATGGTTTGTCATCTGACAAATGATAACATGCATGGAGATAAAAATGCTGGTTGCCAAGTATGAAGAGAAAAAGAGTGGGGAAGTGAGAGAAGAGTTCTGGGGAACGCCCACCAGAGTGAAGATAAAAGAAAGACAATTACTATTCCAGAACAGTTTGAAAAGTGAATCAAATTGTGAAATGTGAAACACTGGAGTGGTATGTGTTAGATATGCTAACAGCTTGCATTAGAGCCATGGTAAAGAGTTGTCTTCTACTGCAGGGTAGAAGGCAACTGAATAATCAGAGAACAAGAAGAGGATGAATTGAGGCCTTCACAGGTTGTCTGAGGTAAGTCATTAGTAATGAGAAGACCTTCTTTTTGGCCAAAAGAGAGGTCATGATGGAAAAGTTTGGTGCAACATGATATAGCTGGGTAGGATACTATGAAAAATGAGCTACCTATCTCAAGACTTTGAGAAATGTGGAAAGTAGAAAAGATGACAGTAATTTAACAGAACAAAGCTTGAAATCAGGTAGAATTTTCTAACTAACATGGGAATTGTCTTTCTTTTTTGACCTCAGGAGTCACATGAATATTGAAAGGGGGGGAGAAGTAATAGCAGAAGGAAGGAAAAAAGAAACTTGAAGTAAAGCCCACTGAACAAGGAAGTCCTTATCATACCAGATGGAAGAGATAAGGAAGGAAATAAGAGTAGAAGAGAGGAAAATGCCTTTGTTGTTGCACTTAGAGAAAGAAAGAAAGAAAAGAAAAGATACATATTTCACAGTTTCTTGATGAATTCACTGCTACTATTTGAGGAAAAAGAATGGCTTGTTTTCAATACTCATGGTAAAAATTGTGTCCCTGTCAGACAAAAGAAGAAAGTCTGGTGGTTACAGGTGTGTAAGGAGCAAGATGTGGTATTTTCTTAGTAGTGGATGCCACAGGCCATGCTTCTCATCCTGAGGCTCCTGTTTTTACTTCATCTGATCCTCCTGTGACCTGACTTGGAGCCAAATGACAGGCTTCAGGAAGAACTGGCATGTGTTTTTCATTACTTTCAGTTGTTTCTCAGTTGTGCCACACAGTGTAGTGTAAAAACTTCTAATTTCATACTTCTTGTGACAGAGGCTTCTATGGAGAAAATTGTTAAAAACCAAGTTTCTCAAATTGATGTTCCCAGAATTGCAGAAAATAATCAATGCCAATAGTCATGTAGAGAGGACTTGTCCCAGGGCATGCTGTCTTCTGTATATAGTCCCTTGTGACTTGTAATTCTTGCATTTTTTTGCTTCCACACTCTTTGCTTTCCCCATGCCCATGGGAAAGAAAGTACAATCTGTTGTGTTGAGATTTGAGATATAATGACTAGCTTCTGTCTTCCTCTGAAATTGTTTTATATGAGATTTCCTGGAGTATAAAGACCCATATTTCTGGTCTAATCATTTCCTTATGAGTAGAGTGGAAGAAATTCTGGATTCTGCTGAAAGGCTTTCTAAGATGGCCTTCTCCAAGAGCCCATGGAGTGTTTGTCTGCACCCCCTTTTTAAGGAACTACTGCATGTACTGCTGTACTACAGCTATTTGTGTCTTCAGGGAATGATCTTTTGGGAATAATGCACAGCTGAGAGAAAACTGTTTGTCTGGTACGTCAGAGCTCAGGTTTGATCCTAAGTCACTGTTTTCTCCCAGTGAAACCCCAGATATGAGACTGAGATTTCACTGGGATGAGGTTGTAACCTTGGGAACTCTGTAGTAACAAATTCTTCTTCAGAACAATGTCTAGTTTGGACAGAATCAAGTTGTGACTGAGAAATCCTAGCTGAGAGAGAAGCTGTATTTCTTGGAAAGACCCAAGCTCTTCCATACTACTTTTCGGCAGTTCCTTACTGTTTTTCAGCTCAGAGTGGAGCTCACTGCTTTTTTCCTCCTCACTCTCCACTCCTGGGAAACTGTAGGCTTCAGCTGAAACAAGGATGGGATGTTTTTCATTAATACCTCCTAGAAACAGGCTAGAAAGGGAACATGTGTGCATCTGGACTAACTTTTTTTAACCAGGAGGTGAGGCTCGGATTTCAGCTTTGAAGAAACACAAGATAGCCCCACTGGTGGTCTCAGGCCATCCCCTCAGGGAGCAAAGGCAGCCTCTCCAGCCCCTGTTGGGCCATGGCACTATTAGTTTGAGTATGTTGCCAGTGATAAGAGGCATCATAGTGGCCAAAGCTCAGACCTCAAACTAAGTTTTTCTGTAGGGTTTCAGGCTATATTTACACTGTAGTGCAAGGCCAGACCGAAGTTCCTGGACAGCAAGTAAGCATAATAGTGGCCATCTTGTCCTTTCTGTAGTGAACAGGTGATTGAGAATTTGGTCCTCAATGAATTCTAAGTTCTTTCAACTTTCATCTGCCTTCCTCACTGTGCTGAGATGCTCAGATCACTCATGGTCTTCATAATACCTTAAACCAGGTAGACTGCTAGATCTGTTACCATTATCCAGTAGGTATTTATTCTATCCCTGTGTATATAGTTTCTTTAAGCCAGACAGGGTCTCTAGACTGACTTTTATTTCCTGTCTATAGGTCTGTCCTCAGGCATTCTGCATTATTTTTCAGCCCATGATAAACAGTACATTATCATATGTGGATTTTGATTGTTTCTTATGACTGTCTACATAAAATGATTTCTAGAAATGCTGGCAACAAATGTTATGACACTTTGCACAGGTTTTCCATCTTCAACTCAGAATATGATTTATCAGTCCTTTAAAGTATTGGTGAGCCTTCTGGAGGTTTTAGAATTCATGTTACATGTTACATACTATTGTTATTTAGAGTTAATTTTTCTGTAATATGTTACAAGCAACACAGGAAGTCTTTATCACCTAAAAACAAATTCTGTCTTTCAAGGTATATATTTTTGTTCTACTTACATTGCAATTTGATAAAGAGATGTGTTCTAGAAGTATTTATTCTTAAGGGCATGTTAGTTATTTTTTGTAGTGTCAGATTCCTTGTAGTTCTATGTTATCTGTTTGCAAGGTCTTTTTTTTTTTTGGTATTATTTCCACTACTGCTAAGCATTTGATTCTACACTTGAAGGATATTAATTGCCTGCATAGTTGGGTTTGTCATTTGTGGTTTCAGTCATGAAAAAGGATGGTACAAGGTTCTTTTTCCAGTTCTTTAAACATCTGGCTTTATTTTATGTTAGTTGTTAATAAATTAGTTTTGCTACAATTATTCTGGCCATGTGAACAATGCCATGGAGGAGACAGGAAGGGAGGGAATTTTGGCCTACATTATACCCTAGGACCACATTAGATTTTCATCAGACAAAATTTATATCTTAATTGCCACAGTATTTACATATTCTCTCCTGAATACATTTCATCCAGAACCCTTAAAATCTGACTCTCTACTCCTGTAGAAAAGCAAGAGCTGGGCATTTTCCAGCCAGGGAATGAGGTAAAGATGACAGCTTAGGAAGCAAAGATGACTGGGTGGAACATCTTGTGCTCCTGTGTAATAAAAGCTTTTAAATTCAGGAGAAGAAATTACCGAGCAAGAGTAACACTTCCTGAAGAGTGATCATAGCATTCCATACTATCTCATGCTGGTTTTTGTCTGATGATTTAGACCTAGAACTTAAATATTTCATTTTATAACTGATGATATAAGGACGTTCCTGGTGCATTTTGAAGACTACTCCCAATTAGAACTTAGTTGCTATTTTCTGTGGCAAAAGCTCTATCAGAGATTTAATGAGCCTTAAGTAATTTAGACAAATATTGACTGAAAGCTTAAACAAATAGAACTGAATTTTTAAGTTTATTATTAAATAATCATATTTGTTATTAGAGTGATTATCCTCTATAGGGAAATAAATTTAATCTACCTTTCATATTATTTATACAGCTTTTTTTAACCTGTAAGGTATTTATCCTCAGATCACTTCAGCAACACAAGGATGCATAGGTGTGTTCTTATTCCTCCTTCTTTTCAAATAAATGAAGACAGATTCAGTAAGTTAATTGCTGAAAAATGCAGCTAGAGGTATGATAAATTTTACAGAGTCATTTACATGAGACAGATACCTAACCCAGTTAGCTGTTTTCACAGTTTCCAGTTAAAGATACACAAAAAGCATCAAAGCATCTGTGTTCTATTTGAATCACAAAATGTGATCATGAAAATCTCACTTTCCTGAAAGAAATATCCTGTTCCTATTTCAGCATTTAGTCTTTGTATTCTCTCTAAGTGAGAAGTTGTTATTCTGGGTTTGTACAGAGTCTTGATTGGCACCAAAGAGAGCTGATCCTTGCCTAGCTCATGCCCAGGTCTGATCTGGATTTAGAAATGGTGTTCCTTGGCAAATGTCATTTGAGGAACACAGTCAAAAAGTCATTCTCCTGAACAAGAAGCAGGTGCTTCCCTCTCCTCCCTCCCTCCTTTTTTTTCCAAAACAATAGAGAAGGAAGTAGCATTGATACTTTTTGTGGAAAAACTTGCAAGTTAAAGGATGTGAGAGCCCCAGGTTCAGTTCTTTCCGTAACCTTCACAATTGCTTGGGAAGCATTCTGCATACCAAGACCCCAGTCTGGCTGGGCAGGAGTGTTTCTGCCAAGGGCTGCAGCTTTGCTTGAGAAAGAAGTGAAGGTTCAGAAGGCAAATGATCATGGGTTTCGATAGTAGCTGTGTCCCACTGTGAATACCTATGCAAGGAAAATGTTACTATTGCACACTCGTACTCAGCTGCATTTTTTTTAGGTGAACCTCTGTGACATTTGAGACAGAAACCAGGCACACTGATTTTTAGAGAAGCTCAATTGATCCCATACACTTAAGATACTATGACTGAGCTAGGTGCCAGGAGAAGACCAAATTTAACACGTGGCCATGTAATGCATTTGACGCTCTTATCAGAACTTAGGAAGTGCTGTCCCCCTGTACTTGGCAAGTGGCTACATCTCAAATACCATGTGTTCAGTTTTGGGCTCCTCACTACAAGAAAGACATTGATGTGCTGAAGTATGTTCAGACAAGGGCAACAGAGCTGGTGAAGAATCTAGAGCACAAGTCTGATAATGAGTAGCTGAGGGATCTGGGGATTTTTAGCCTGGAGAAAAGGAGGCTCGGGGCAGACTTTATTACTTTCTACAGCTACCTGAAAGGGAGTGGTAATCAGATGGAGGTTGGTCTCTTCTCCTAGGTAACCAGTGATAGGGTGAGAGGAAATCGTTCCAAGTTGCACCAGAGGAGGTTTAGATTGGATGTTAGGAAAAAATTCTTCACCAAAAGGATTGTGAATCACTGGAACAGGCTGTCCAAGTAGTTGAGTCACCATCCCTGAAGATATTTAAGGTATGTCTAGATGTGGAACTTAGGGACATGGTTTAGTGGTAGACTTGGCAGTGTTAGGTTAATGGCTGGACTCAGTGATCTTAGAGGCCTTTTTCAACCTATATTGTTCTATGATTCTATTGTTAGCTCTAGCAAGATTCCCACTCACAGATGAGGTTATTGTCATTCTTGTCTAAGACAGTTTTCTCTTTGTTTTTCAGGTAGAGTCTGCATTTCATTCAGGAATCCAGAATGTCTAGCTCAGCACCACACTGCAAAAAGTCAAGCCCCAACAGTTTAAGATGCCCAATGTCACTTCAGGAACTATGAAGTAGCCTGTGTGGCCTATGTTTGCCACTCCAGAAGAGTACAGATGCTCAAGAGGTCTTGTGTCACGCACATTTGCAAGCCCCTGTGCGTGCCTGAGATGCTCTAGGCAGTGTCAAAAATCACTGTGTGCCTGGGAATAGGCAAGCTGAATCTCTCCTACAACAAATCTATCTCCTCTGCAAATCCATCTTTCCTATGTCTTTGAACAGCTTTCGGTAAAAAGTCCCCTGCAGAGCAAAAGTTACTCTCCTGCTTTTTTGTAAACTCATGTTGCTTAGCCATTCAACTACATTTAGTCAATTGAGAAAGACAGGTGAAGCTGTTTGCTTCCCTTGGAACAGTAAACTTTCACCTCTGCAAGGATCTCCAGCGGCATAAGGATACAGAGAAGTCAGCAGGAGTAAAGCAGCAGTGCTCCAAAGGAGGCATATGTTTATTTCTGGAGCATGTTCTCAAGTGCATGATGGCTTGAGTGAGACTCAGACATATGCTTTATTGAACAGTCACTATGCTTTCGAAGAGCATTTATGTAATCTTAGATATCTGATTAAATTGATCAGGTGTAATCAATTTTAAAATGTGATTTGGAAAATATCTTGTAGTTAAAGAAGAGTGCACAGGAAAGTACAAGGAGGAAAAATCTGACCTGTGGTGTTTCACAAAACAGTAAGCTCCCTCACAATCCATTAGATGAAGAATGTAAAGGGCATTAGTGCAGCACACCACAGAACATTCCTTTTGACTTATGAATATTTATGCAAAATAGTCTTATTATTAATAGGAATTATATTATTATTATTAATAATGTTATTCCCCAGATGGTTATAATAGTTTAAGGGGAACATTATTCCAGTAGCAAAAATTTTGAAGGAATCTTAGTCTTCTATATTTTTAAGATTTGTTTGATGAAAGACAGTCTAGGTTCAAAAGATGCCATTATGTGTATAATTTGTCTATGTGTGAGAAAAGATTTTCCAGGTTCCCTTGGGAGTTAGACTCTTAGCTTGCTTCTGTCCTTTCTGCTTTAAGAGCTGGGCAGCTGGGAAAGATCTGTCATGGAAATTTTGCAGCATTGAAAATTTAGTATTTAGTACAGAATCCCAAAGCATTTTTCTCTCACATGGAACTGCTTAGGTCTTCTGGGATTCACAGCTGAACTTTGGTCTTAACATCTCATCTGCTCTGTGGGTGGGATTTTCAGAGTTCCTTGGACTGGACTCATACACTTTTTTGCACTTACTTTCCTATGTTGTCCCTTTTCAACAGCCTAAAGCGCTTTCAGAATCCACAAGGCTTGGTATCCCATTTGAGTTCATCAGTAAACCCTTGACATGAACTGCAAGGAACATATTTCACTTCAGAGAGAGAGTTGTAGACAAAAGGAGCTGCTGTCAGATTTCAGATCTGGGATTAAAAATTCTGATGTGTTACCTTTTTGTCAGAATTCAGTATTATTTTCTCTTCCTCTTCTTAGTTGAGGCTGCTACTCAATAGCAATCATTTAATTTATTTGTTACCTCTTACCATCCTTTTTGAATGTTAACCCCTGATTGTTTCCCCCATGAAAATAGACATGTTCAAATCCATTAGCTGGAATTCTTCTGTTTGCAGTCATGTCTTGCCTTTTCAGTTATCCTGAGAATGCCATGATATACTGTCCCTGTACCCTGTTAGGGAAGGTGTATGTACAGATACAATTTTCATAAAACTAACCAGGCTGCTAGTTAAGCAATACTACTTTTGTCGGGAAGATGTGGTGTCTCTCATCACTGTGTAACTGCTGGGTACTCTGTAAGAATTTACAGCCAATTTTTTATAGGATATCCTGTGTTTAAGTAAATACAAGAGCAAGTGTCTTTCCTCAAAAAAAACCTTCTGTTATCTGCAAGTTGTTAATAAAAGAGTAACATGATGATGTGAGAGCACACAGTGTAGGCCCAAATGGGAAAGAGAATATGATTGAAAATGGCATTTTTCCAAGTTTGGTGGTTGTTATTGCTGTACATATATCCATTCTCCATGCAAATCAGAACAATGAGAAGCGCAGGCCTCTCCTGCATAGCTCCATCCTTAAGAGATTTGCTTCCATTTGTCAAGAAGCAGTCTGTACTCTAACTGCATTTGGTCTGCCTATGCATCTCCTGTGTTGATGCCACTAACAGTGAGAAACACTAAGTTTCTGGCTATGGTGATGTGATGCAGCAATTTAAGACTGAGCTTTTTGCTTCTGCTGAAGTTACAAGATTGGTTGTTTGAGAAGCAATTGTGATGGTGGAGAGGGAGGCATAGGCAGTTCTGTGGTTTTCTGCCTGGGCTATGGTCACTTGACCCATTTTACTTGTGCAGTAGTTTGTTTCTTGGTGGAGAAGGTGGGGGTTTTTTTTGGAACACTATCCTGTCCCTAGAAAAAGCCTTTGTTTTGATAACCATGATTATTGCCCTCCTATCAAAAAAGCCACCAAATATTTTGACTTTCTTAAATAAAAAATTTAGGGTGGTGATGGAGGGAGAAGATTCAGTCTGAGTTCTCTAAAACAGAAGTAATTTCAAGATGATGAAAAAATTCACAAGAAATCATCTTCAAAGAGCCCTTATCTGGTCAACCTTCCCAGCAGTGCAGAGCCCATGAGCAGGATGATATGCTGCTTCTTCTGTTTCCCAGCTTCTCCTGGATGCTATTCCACTGATGCTCTAGCTGCTGAGCATCTTGGGTCCTCCTCTGCCAGAGAGGATGTGAATGGAGTCTCTCCTCTTGGTCCTGCAATTTCTCTCATTTCAGAAAAGCCAGAGCCAAGACTGAGAGAAGAAAAAGCAGTTGAATATAACCATTGTTTGCTTACTTTATAGATCTGGGCTGAGTGTAGTTATATATGTTTCCTCACTCAGCTGTTAACCTGAAGAGACTTGACAACCAGATCAGAATCTGTCTTAAAATATTCTTAGTTACCTCAAGGATTTAATGTGAAAAAAGGATGTTATATTATCTATTCTTCTGTTTATTGTACTTCTTTTAATGCATTTTACTGCAACTGTATTGGCATTATCAAAGACAGATAAATATAGTATATTTTTAAAAGTGCTTCTGGTTTTATGGTTTTGTTTATTTTTTTCTCCATCCCTCCTGCCATGTTAACAAATTAGCTACCCTGCTGGGAATGGATGGAAATAGCTCAATTTATCAATCTGAATGTCATGGAAAGAATAAGATTTTAATATGCAAGCCTAGAAGAACACAATGAGATCTGACTCCAGGAAGGTTTTTCACATATAACAGTAAGTCAAGATTTTCTAGCCATGACATATCTATTTCTTTGTAACATCATCACTAGTTTTCTTTATGTATAGAAGCCTGTCTTGTTTGATCAATTAGATATTACAACCTCAAAGTTCCCTTTCTTGTAGCATCCTACATTCAAACTACTGATCTTCAGCTCATCACCTGCATCTGTGCTTTCCTCGCTTCATCGAGGAAATCTTTTTCATTAAGTTCTTGCGTCAAGTCAAGCCAACCTCTGCAAATTAATGTGCTGCAAACACTATAAACAATAATTTCCCTGCCATATTTATAATTTATTGTTTTCCTAGTTAAAAACTGATTCCTTCTCCTCTGTAACATAGGCATAGTTGCCTGAAAAACAGAAGTAATTTCTGAAGGCTTCAAAAATATTAACAGCCAAGACATATAGTGATGCTAAATGAATCCACAATGGACTTAGTCCTGTACTAGTGTCGTGTTTTAACGACACAGCTGCTACCTCACTCCCTCCCCCACTGGTGCGTTGGGGAGGAGAATCAGAAAAAAAGATAAAACTGATGGGTTGAGAAAAGAAAAGCTGAATAATTGAAATAGAACAATATATGATACTACTAATAGTAATACTAATAGCAATAATAACAACAACAAGAAGAATTGTAATGAAAAGGAGAAAGAAATAAAACCCAAGAGGAGAAAGATATGCACACTAACATTGTTCACCACCCACTGACCAATGCCCAGCCCATCCCCCAGCAGTGATCCACCCTTCACAGCCAACTTCATCCAGTTTATATATTGGACATGACATTCTATGGTATGGGATATCCCTTTGATCAGTTCAGGTCAGCTGTCCTGGCCATGCTCCCTCCCAGCTTCTTGTGCACTTGTTCACTGGCAGCAGAGCATGGGAAACTGAAACACATTTCAGTTATATTAAATATTATTATGTATAATATTTAAAATATAATAATATTATATTATTTCAGTTATATGAAATGCTTAGAATAAGCATTACTGAGCAACAGCTAAAACATCAGTCTGGTACCTAACATTAGTCTCATACTGAATCCAAAACACAGCACTGTACCAGCCACTAAAAAGAAAACTAACTCTATCCCAACTGAAGCCAGGACATGTAACAGTGGCAGCAAGTATGCCAGGGATGCA
>NW_008668885.1:138014-179634 GCF_000695815.1 Acanthisitta chloris
CCACCCACTGTGCCCAGCCCATCCCCCAGCAGTGATCCACCCTTCACAGCCAACTTCATCCAGTTTATATATTGGACATGACATTCTATGGTATGGGATATCCCTTTGATCAGTTCAGGTCAGCTGTCCTGGCCATGCTCCCTCCCAGCTTCTTGTGCACTTGTTCACTGGCAGCAGAGCATGGGAAACTGAAACACATTTCAGTTATATTAAATATTATTATGTATAATATTTAAAATATAATAATATTATATTATTTCAGTTATATGAAATGCTTAGAATAAGCATTACTGAGCAACAGCTAAAACATCAGTCTGGTACCTAACATTAGTCTCATACTGAATCCAAAACACAGCACTGTACCAGCCACTAAAAAGAAAACTAACTCTATCCCAACTGAAGCCAGGACATGTAACAGTGGCAGCAAGTATGGCAGTGATGCAAATGGAGGAAATATTTATTTCTATAGGTGGTAATAAAAGTTTTTGACTGGTATTGATATTTAAGGTGATGTTTAGTGTAGAATTATCAAACAACCAGACTGAAGTAAAAAATTAACACGTCTCCTGAGAACGTCCTTTATTTTGCAGTCAGTAGAAAAATGAATACTGAAATAGTATATGAGAACTATGAAGTGAAACCTGTCTGTAATACATATTTACTGAAAAACTTAAAAGCTAACCTATCCTTAAGCACAGGTTTTGTTTTTCCTTTTGACTAGCAGTACTGTCCTTGCTTAGAGTCTGTTTACACAGGCTTAGCTTCCATAGGGGAACAGAAGAAAGAGATTCACAGGAATTCATTTCTTCAGCTGATTTTAAGGCCCTGCTTCTATTCGGTCTCCAAAAATTGGAAAACACAACTTATAAAAGCTTTGCAGCCATAAGGAGACATGAACACTTGAGGAAGAAACCTGGCACTGCTGAAGTAAATTAATAGAATTGGAAAGAACCAAGTACCTTTTCATGGATGGATGATTGCTCGTGCACTGCACTGGCTTGTTATTTGTGGTGTCTGAAGCAACTCCAGCCACAGGAGGAAAGGAGTGCTTGAAAACATTACTTCTCTTTCAGTGTATTTCCCTGTTGTGCTTCTGCTCTAAAATCCCATGGGATATTTGCTTCTCATGTGACTGCTGAGCTTTGGCATTGGAAGGTGCTGTGTTATGAGTGTCCTTTGTGGTGACAGTGGCACTCTCTGACGACTTCTTCAAATAAAACTGTGTCCTGTAAAGATGCACATTAGGCTGTTTCATGGCAACTTGTTTGAGTAGCATATTGTGACTTCCTTAATGGATATGATTCTTCAGCAACATTTGTCTGTGATATTCTGCTGACATGTTTTTGCATTTCACTTCCCCTGTGAAAAGCTGGATATAGCATATGGATGTAACCATTATGATGGCAATAGGAGTTGCATTTTGCTTTTAAAGTGGCTTCACACAAATAGTGGGTGAAATGCTTCTTTTGTGCTCTTCACTGCCCTTCAGGAAGCTCTATCTTACGCAGTTATCATAAAGAGCAAGTGCTATACATCTAAACACAGAGGTAGACAGAACTATATATTTTTTTTTCAATACTCTGGTGACTTACTGATGCTCCTTCCTGACAGAGTGAAACATTCCTCTGAAGCTCTGGCTAAGCTGGAAAATGAAAGAAATTGATGCCTCCTGTATAGTGCATGAATATATTTAAAGATGGAAGAAAGCCGAACAAGGTGTATTTTCTTCTCAGCAGAGAGAGATATTTCATCTAGTTGTATTGGAGATTTGTACACTTCAGAAATTGCTGATTTAATATGGCCAAGCACACACACACAATCTATTTGTTTGCAGTCTTGTATAGAGGTAGGCTAAGATGCAGTTGTAAACAGCTGTCAAGTCTGTGAATCAGATTTTGATCAATTGAGGTGAAGTATTTTTTAACAATGTAGGAGTTCTGAAATGTTTAAGCATAGCATGACATCCCTACTTTAAGCTCACATATAAAGAACTATAATACATATATCAGTGTGTTATAGTAGTTTGTTATCCCAGTGTTATCATGGAACAGCACAATACTGCTTAGTACATATATCAGTGTGTTACAGTAGTTTGTTATCCCAGTATTATCATGGAACAGCACAATACTGCTTAAAAATATCTGGATGCTTCAGTCATTGTAACATCTTGAGGTCTTACTTTTCCAAGAAATTTGTTAAACAACATAGAATTAACAATTTAGTATTTAGAGTCTGTTTTATTTGTAAATACATGGCAGTGTAACTTCCTAGTTACAGGTGTAATGATTTTACCTGATCCAGATTCCTTCCCAAAATAGTAATCATCACACTGATTTTGCATATTTGCTTATGTACTCATTTGTTTTATTACTTGTGGACAAGCTCAAACAATCTCTTCTAGTATCATCTTTCAATCTGCTTTGTAGTTTTTCTTGCTCTCATATTTATTTTTTCTTTTTATAATGGATAACTGACATTCCTGTCTTTTCATTCTTTGGTAGAGTTTTAGTTAAAATAAAGTAAAACATTTTAACAAACTTTTTTTTGTCCTTTTTGTCATGTTACCTTTAATTATACATAGGCATGCAAATTGATCACTTTGCAACTAGTTTCTCTTGTGAATTCCCACATAGTTACTGCTCCAAAAACTGAGTTTTGACTACCAGCTATAAAACGATTGTGCAAACACAAACACGCTCTTTTTTTGTTTCTAGCTGTCACTGTCAGGATGCAGCTCTGCTTCTCAGAAGAAATATTGTTATTTCTTTCTACCTTAATTGGTATCTTTGGCAATCAACTTGCTCATATCCTACTGCATGTGGATGAACAGTTTCTTGTGAAAGATAGATAAGAAAGACAAAATATTGCTGTTGGCTTAGTTCACTTTACAGTGATCCAAGGAACCATAGGAACATTTCTAGAGGTGCTGAAGAAAAACATTGTAAACTTTAATTGTTCATTTCTAGCTATTGACATCTGAGTTAAATTTCTTATTATACGTGAGTTTAAATAATAAGGTTATAGTGAACTACTGCAAAATTCTTCAAGTATGTAAACTGCTTTCCTTACAGTAGATATAATTTGCTGCCTGTCTTGCATACAAGAAAAAATCTCCAAATGTTATAATTATATACAGGCTGGGAGAAGATGGAATTGAGGACAGCCCTGCAGAGAAGGACATGGGGGTTCTCATGGATGAAAAGCTGGACATGAGTGTTCACAACCCAGAAAGCCAAATGCATCATGGCTTGCACCAAAAGCAGCATGGCCAACAGGTCAAGGGAAGTGATTCTCCCTCTCTACTCTTCTCTGATGAGACCCCACCTGGAGTACCGTGTTCATCTCTGGGGTCCCCAGTACAAGAAAGATGTGGATCTGTTAGAGCAGGTCCAGAGGAGGCCACAAAGATGATCAGAGAGCTGGAGCACATCTCCTAAGAGGACAGGCTGGGAGAGCTGGAGCTGTTCAACATGAAGAAGAGAAGTGTCCAGGGAAACCTCATTGTGGCTTTCCAGTACTTGAAGGGGGCTTATAAAACGAAGAAAAGTGTCCAGGGAAACTTCATTGTGGCTTTCCAGTACTTGAAGAAGGCTTATAAAAGGAGTGAGAGGGACTTTTCATACAGGCAGATAGCAACAGGAGAAGGGACAATGGCTTTAAACTGAAAGTGAGTACTTTACTCAGAGTGTGGTGAAGCACCGGAACAGGTTGCTCAGAGAGGTTGTGGATGCTCCATCCCTGGAAGTGTCCAAGGGCACTGAGAAACCTGGTCTAGAGACTGGCATCCCTGTCCATTAGATGATCTTTAAGGTAGTTTCCAACCCAAAACATTCTGTGATTCTATGAGCTTTGAGATTCAGTCCAACTGTACACATCTCGTGATGCCTTAAGTTGTACTCTTCAGCTGCTACTTCAGATAAACTTATTTTAAACATTTTCTGCACTTAAAACAATTCATTATATAGTTTTGGTTTTAAGGTGCATATAAATCTTGTTGATATACTGTCCTCAACCTTAAAAGCATAAATTTGTGCATATGTTTTAATACATTTGATCCAAACCAGGAATTTACTAGTAAGTATTTGAGAGGAAAAACTAAGACATCAACTTCAGTCTCTAAGAAGTTACTTGTTGTTCTTGTTTATAGGGACAATTTATGAACTGCCTTGGTTCAGGTGAAATTGAGAGTGGTTTTGGTGAAAGATAGGTTTAAAAGTTTCAGAATGAAAGTTTTGAGTACTGAATTAGTTGCTGAATGAAGTAATTTATTTGCTGAGAGGAAACAAACCTGCCACCTCTTTGGCCATCTACCTCACCAGCATACACAGGGGAAGGAATGCATCTCCTCCTTTTATTACTAGTCTCATCTAGTTTTCATAATGGATTTTAACAGTTGTGCACAAAAATATAAGGATGAAAATCAAACCCAAGTACTTTCCATTGTGTTATCTCCAGCTTCTTTTGAGGAGTGTATTTCTACTCATGCTACCAGTTTATTACTGGTTTCTGCCCTGCAATCACTCCACATTGTAGCAATTCAAATTGCTCCTGCAGACATTAACAAACCTGCAGAATGTTCCAAAATTGGGATTTATAGGTGTTATGCAGTGCAAGATACAGTGTGGCAAAGGAATTTGGTAACAAACAGATCTTAATAGATGAATTTAAAACAATACAAGCAAAGTTCTACTAAAGAGTTCTCAAATGAAAAATTAAGACAGTGTACACAATGGTCTCCAACCACGTAATTCAGCCCTCTTGTTGCTGAGGATACAGAATGGATGAAGTGAATGTTGGCTGTGATTGGCATTTTACAGACACTAGACCTGATATAACACTCATTGTGAACTAAATCATGAGCACCTTTTTCATCTACTAAAGAATAAAGGTTCCCTTCCTTTCATCTTCTCTCCCTTATCTTTGCAATGTGTGCAGAACAATTCTTTTCCATT
This sequence comes from Acanthisitta chloris, assembly GCF_000695815.1. Taxonomy (NCBI): domain Eukaryota; kingdom Metazoa; phylum Chordata; class Aves; order Passeriformes; family Acanthisittidae; genus Acanthisitta; species Acanthisitta chloris. Next base: position 142,967 of record NW_008668885.1, read on the forward strand.
TCACAAATGGAGTGATAGCAAGTGGTGGGTTATCACTGTAAGGCTTTTTTTTCAAACACTGTAAGTTAATTCTCAAACAGTCCACATTTAGTATAACTTTCTAAAAATATTTTTGCCTTTCTATAGGATGAATAAAAGACAAACTCACCATGTTTCTGTTCGAATAAAGTTGAAGGAGATGGAACAAACCAATACCAGGAAACAAATAATATTTCCTGCAATATGGATGCAATAAAGCCATGTGAAATCATCCTACTTTGATAATTAAAAAACAGCATGTCCAAAGCACAAATATGTCTTCAATGTAAATTAGTAATCAGTGTAAACTGAACATTTTTCGGTTTAAAAAATATTAGACAGGTTTTTTCTTTTTAATAACTAAGCTAACTGGTTTAAAAAATATTAGAGATGTTTTTTCTTTTTAATAACTAAGCTAACTCCCAGTGAGAATCTTGTGTTTGAACGCTTGTCAAATAACTCTTAGACTTTAAGAAGTTGATCATCTTTGAATTATTTTTTCATTTTAACTTCACTTCAGTGTAGAAGCTGCATGCTATATAATTAGGAATTGCCTAAAACAAAGAGAGTTTTTGATACTTACTTAGTTGTCACTGAGATTCCTAATTTTTGAACCAGGATAATACCAAGATGTTGGTAATAAGCAAGATACACTAACTCAACCTATTGAATGAAAAAGTTAATTATTTATAATTTCCACAAGGAGGAAAAGTCAAGAAGTCTGAAATATCAACTGAATAAACTTAAATGTATGTTTTCCAACTGCTGTGCAAACTTGTGCATCATTCGAACTGAATAAACTTAAATATATGTTTTCTAACTGCTGTGCAAACTTGTGCATCATTCACTACACTTAAGTGTTGTATTGTCACTAGACTTGAACAGAAATTTTTCAGTGCAACTGGACTGTTCTGTGGGAAAGTATTCCTACTTCAGCTAATGGGTAGTTTCTTAGCTTCAGGGTAGTTTTCGTAACTGAAAAGGGAGAGGGAGACTTGTTCCAGAATTGTCAGTACTCTTGCAGTCATTTACTGCAAATGTGGAAAAACTAGCTTGAAGCCTAGGATTTGGGCTCAGCAACCTTAGCCTGATATGAATGTCATAGTTACTTTCTTTTACTTTCTTTACACTGTTTCAGAGCACAGTGCTTGTGTGAGGTCAGATCTAGTGCTGCTTTCTGTCTGACAGTGGTAAACACCTAACGAAATAATGAGACAGGCAAACATTGGTGATACAACACATTTTCAAGTCCAGTGATTTCCTGAGATGAATGTTGTTTATTCTTTGTTAGTAGCTTTCAAAGACTTTCCTCTTTAGAGGGCTTCTTTTGAGCTCACATGAACTTTAACATCTATGATGTTCTTTGGCAAGGTACTCCATAAGTCATGGCATGAACAAACACTCTGTATGTGTGTGTAAACATCTCAGTTTCATTCACTCTTTCATTTGTTCTTTTTGCCTTTTGTTTAAAAAATTGAAAATATCTTGTTTCACTGTTTGAAAGGGTGAGATTCAAAATGTCTCTTTCTGCCCACAGAAATGACTTCCTGACAAACATTGATTTACATTATATTAAAGACTGAGGAAAATTAAGGAGGAAGAAGTCTGTTTCATATGATTAACCTACCAAGGTTAATCCCCATGAACTCTGGTTCTGTTATTAGAAAGACCAATAAAAATGTGCAGCTTGGGATTCTGTTTATAACAAATGTTTGAGCAACATAACTTATAGATTGTTTAATACATATATTCTGTAATACATACATTGTACATACATGTAACAATGGGAAGTATAGATTCACTTGCAACATAGCACAATTTTTTATTCAGCATGATCTATCAAAGACAGTTGAATGTAACACTATTCATACTGTAGAAGTACCAGTGATTAAGAAAAAGTGAGAAATATTAGCTATGGGCCAAGAAAGAAGAAATTGCTCTCTGGTAGCCTTCATATATCTTGGGGGAGGATGGAAGAGAAAGGCATGGTTTGTATTTTAATACATTGTATTAAAACATGATTTTGTCTTTCTAAGACTTACACAAGTTAAGGAAAATAAAACAACCTCCACCCTAAGCCTGCATGCTCACATTCAGACTTTATTCAAGGAACTCTTCTGCCAGGTAGCTGAAAGAGACAGGTATAAATTTCAGAGACCACTAATACATCAAATTCCAATCCACAGGAGTTGGAAAAATTAACTAAGCTCTCCAGTCCCCAGTATTTCTACCTGTGCTAGTTTACATGTGAAGTGGATGAAGAGAGAGTTTTAATGAAGAAAGCAAAAAGAACAATGGAAATGTAAATAGACCAAAATTCAATAACCAATTTCTCCATTTCAAAATTAGTTACAACTGCTCCACTGCTATTAGATGTCTTTCTTTCATGTTGTGGAGGACCAGACATAAGCATATTCTGTCTCAAACATTCTGACTGTGATGGCAGGTAAGATGTGATGAGAGCAAAGGGTCCTGCAGAGATGGGGCTACACTTGTTCTGAGTCAACTTTCTGCTTCACCTGGAGACTCCTTCTCCATTTCAAAATTAGTTACAACTGCTCCACTGCTATTAGATGTCTTTCTTTCATGTTGTGGAGGACCAGACATAAGCATATTCTGTCTCAAACATTCTGACTGTGATGGCAGGTAAGATGTGATGAGAGCAAAGGGTCCTGCAGAGATGGGGCTACACTTGTTCTGAGTCAACTTTCTGCTTCACCTGGAGACTCCTGCTCAGTCCTCCCCACCCCACATCCAACTGATTTTCTCCTGGAAGGAGGGCTTAAACCACCTCCAACTCACTCCCTGGAGGAAGGCTCAAAGGACTTCTGTGCATACATGAAAACAATGGCATGAAAAATCTAGCTTACTTACAAGGCATGAACCAGGTTACCTATAAAAGGGAGTGAATCGGGTCCCCTCCCTCTCTCTTTTTCTTACTCTCTCTCTCTCTCCTCTCCTTGTCTTTCACTCTCATTCTTTGCCCCAGCTCTGGAACATCCAAGTGACAGGACCAATGCAGGATCTAAAGACTGGTGATTTTCTGTGTTAGCTCTCCCTTTTCAGCCTTTATCTCTCCATATATGCTTTGCTTGGGCAAGCATGGCTATCACAGTTTGCCCCCATACTCTTCACTGAAGTTTGTTGTGGGAATGGGGAGACTGTGAAAAGTGGTGTTGTGGCTTATTAACCAGCACCTTTGGTTGTGTGTTCCAGCTTGTGAACCTGCACCTTTAACCTTGTGGGAATTGAGAAGTTACTGTACTCTATTGTATTGTACAAATTAAGGACTTGTTATCATCCACTCTTGTGGAAGTCATTTGGATAGGTTTAAGAGCTTGTTTGCTAACACTTTTTGGGTCTAAATATTGGGTTGGTTTTCAGAGTTATGGCCTGCACTGATTTGGAGTTCCTGCACTCTGGCACTTATTTTTTGGACTCTGTTATATCAGGATTAGAAAATCTGGTACCTGCAGGTTCACAGGTGTCTGTTCCTTCTCTTCTCAGAACTCCCACGAGCTGGCTTTCCAGTGTTTACTGCAGCTGCAACAGTCTAGGAACACAACCCAGATTTTCTTGTCTTCCTTCCATAGTCCAACCCTGAAGTGATACTGGCTTATTGTTATCATGAACACAGAGTGTGGAAAAAAATTATTTCATAAGCTTCCTTCTTGAGGAGATAGAAAGAGGCCAGCAGGTAACTCTAAATCAAGGGAACATCTTGAACCCTGTTAATTGCTTTCGGAAAATGATGGTAATTGCAGTGTGAGCATAAAACTGCCAGATCAGATCCCTACAGAAGGCTGGTGGTGATGGTAAAGTAGGGGGACTGTAAAGAACAGAGACAGACAGAAGGCTGCTGGTGATGGTAAAGTAGGGGGACTGTAAAGAACAGAGACAGAAACAAATCTTTTGCTAGCACAAATGTTCTCATTGTGCCATTTCTGGAACATTTCGGTTTTTTTGCTTTTCAGATGTCAAACACACTAGATAGGACCATTCTTTTATCTCAATAGCATTTATTTGTGAGCAGGTTTTTCCAAGCATGCTAAACAACTCAGAAATACTTGACATGCCTGTTTCTGCTTGGAAATCTTAGAGGTCTGCAGGATTGCCATATTTCTCTGAATTTGTTGGATGTACAATTGTCCTTCCCTGATGGAATGTCCCGGCACTAGCTTGCAACTTGCACGGTGTTTTTGGTGTTTTCATGAGTGCCTGCCATATTTGTGAAAGTCCTGATGCCTATGCACTGTGACTGCAGAAAAATACAAGATCTACACACTGCAATGTCTAAGACATTTTACTGCTTGGAGGACAGAGCTAACCTGTGATATGATTATACTTATAATCTCCTCTTTAAGCTATGCAGCTGGAGGAGCATTGATAAGTACTCTGAAATAAATAAACCTCCCTGCTAAACTGCCCTGCTAGGGCAAGCTAAACTCTCCTACACTGTGTCAGGAAGAAGGGATGCATGAGAAATCATGAATTGATCCCCTCATAAGGAATTTTTAATGCTATCATCTGACACTCTCTCACAGCTTGCTAGGGTAGTTTCCTGGAGGTAAGATGTCTTTTGCTCACCTTTATAAGTAAATTATTATTGCTGACCTTGGATTCATATCCCAGTAAATGGTAACAACATTTCTGAGATTTTCTAAGCTAATTCAGAGATGGGAGAGAGGAAGGTTATTTTCCCAGGTCAGTGGTAAATAGAGTTTCTGTCAAAAATGGGTGTTGAATAGCAATAGGCTAGAGCTTTTCAGCTCTTTCTGGCAGTTGATGGACTATGCACTTCTAAGTACAACTCAATGTTCTTTTTTGAATACATCCTCTTTGAGAACTAAGTGCCCTTGTTTTACAGTGTCATTCTAAATTTAGTGTCATTCACTCTGTCATTCATTTTCTGCAGTGCTGTAACAGATTTGCTAAAAAAACCCAGTAGTTTTCAGGAGTAAGACAGGTTTCCATTAACTTAAAAGAGTTATTTACTGCACAGCCTGTTTTTCATATCTATACTTCGAATGACAGAAATATCTAGCTTAGATTATTTTAAAATACTTTAATACAAATTTTTCCCAGGCCTTATACACAGAAATTTTGTCCATTCTTCATTATGGAATACACTGTGGATTTATGATAGCAAAGGGTCTGAAATGGCTGTAATGACACAGAACAAAATGAAACTTGAGAGATGTAAACTATTGCTGCCCTTTGGTGAGGGAGAAACTGCAGGTGTCTTTCCTTCAGAAAAGTGAGTCAATTGCTCTTACTTCCAACTAATAAAAATTAAGAGCTGAATGAAGTATTTTCAGTAGACATGGTTAAGAGTTTTTTTTCTCAGAGCTCTTGTAATGAAACATGCAATGTGTTAGTAATATAAACTTTAAAAGAAAGTCCTCATTGCTCCTATTTTGTCCAATTGTACTATCATAGAACTAGTAATACAATTTTGATTTTCAAATGCTGGCATTTATTTTATATTTACTTATAATGACAATGAGATGCTCTTGGCTTTCAACCAAGGAAGATGATTTTGACAAGAATCTGATTTTTTAAGGGAGTCTCTTTTTTGAGGAAAGGTTGGGTGTCAAGATGGGGTTTTTTTCTTTCAAAATCTTGAGCAAGGATGAAAAAATTCCTTTTTGACATACATCAGATTTTGATAAAATGGTTCAGTCTGGAATAATGCATGTTCCTTGGTTTAACAGTAATTGATGCATGTCTTCCTGTTTGGAAGCAATTAAATTTTCTTGACATCTAAACAGAAGATTTGACCTGGCACATATTTCCCAACGCTTAGACTTTGAGTCTCAGATAGTCAGGAAGAGTTTCATTAGGTTACTACACCACTGTTCAGTAATCTGCAGAAGATATATGTTGCTTAATTTGGAGCATGGGTGGTTGTATGCAATTGGAAATGAGTATTTAAAAATTAAAATTGTACAGTTAAGAGTTCTCTAGTTATCTGCTAACATAAAAACAAATTGTGAAGAGAGGCAATATCCCTTATCACACAAAACTCATATGATTAAAAGATCCCAACAATCTCCCCATGACTGGCATTCAAACTGAACTTTTTCTTACATTGATTCCGAGGCTGCACAAATTATCTATTTGACTGTATTAGTCAGTCTTACAGAATTCTCATCTTCTTACCATGCAAGTACTATAATAGTGTTTTAAATGTGTGATGCTTAAATATCATATATGAAACTGTACATTAATGCCAGAAGTAGAATATTTATTGAAACTGTCAAGAGTATCAAACAATTAGTGGAAAATACATGAACCATGAATGGTTTGAATGAGTCTACAAAATTACAGTTATACTGAATGGAGAATACTAAAGGTAAAATATAGCTTCAAAGTCATGTGAACATAATCTGAATTAATGAACACTCATTGACATATTTACATCAGATTTTGGGTATGATTGACAAAGCTGCTAAAGCTGTGGAGCTAAGCAGAACAATGTGAGGAAAATGTGGCATAAGGTGCGTTGAAGGAGACTGCTTTTCATCTGCTAGCTGATAAAATAGCTGTGCTGCTTTTCTTTCAGACTAAAAATCACGATGGACCTAATATCTCTAGACCTCACTGTTGAGGAATACTCCCAGTGCCAGCTAGCTCAGTGAGCAGCTGCAGTGCAAGTTACAGGTTGTGCCCTGGGTAGGGGGATATTGCTGGAGCCCCCAGCAACAAGACATTACCTGGTGCCAACCCTTTGCTTAATAAAGGGCATGGAGACCTGCAGCACAGGGTGGCCAGTTATCCAGAGACTCTGTAGAACCCAAATAAACAAGGAGAAGAACCCAGACCCAAAAATCACCATTGAAACATGAGGCACATGTAAGGGACATGAAGTGTACGTGAAGAATATATGCACAGACTGTAAGGGTATAAAAGGCCAAAGGCACTCAGCCTGACTTGCTATCATGTTGCTGCACAACAGTTAAATTTCTCAAAGGAACCAGGTTTCTGGGACTCTGCTACAGGAAATCTGTGGCTAAGCTGGTCAGGGAAACTTGTCTTTGAGTGTGGTGTGTGGTGAGTCAAGTGGGGCACCTGCCAGCTGGAGCAACTTGCTGTGAAGGGACTTCAGTTCCAGCAGTGAAATTCTGGGGTGGTGTGACTGGGATTCCCAGAGTGGCTCCTGGATGGTCAGACAAGAAAGTTCCCTTAACATCAATAAAACATAAGTGGTCTGGTGCTGCAAGGCAGACCACTAACTGAGCTGGTGATAATGGAGTTTTCTGCTACAACTATGATCCTACTCATCTGAGTGTGTATCTGGATGAGATAAAGTTTGAGTGTTGTCAGCACTGTTCTTTTCCCATGGATTTGATGTTCAGCTTGTCAACTCAGCATCTATGAGAAACAAAGTTTCTTCAGCTGTCCAAAGAGAGAAAGGAACAAAATGTCCCTTTATTAATCATGCTATGTTATTCAATAAAAACCCTACTATTTGGGAGCTACTCTTTTCCTGCAGAATTCTTTCCTAAACCAAGACCTTGCAAATTAAGCTGTCAGTTAATAGTCTTTCAGCTTCCTGGATGCTTGCTGAGTTAATCTGGCTTTAAAAGGTGTGGGAGGCAATTTTCAGAGTCCTGCTGCTGACCTAATGTATTTTTCTTTTGAAATGTGAAAAACTGAAATAATTTCTTCCAGGCTCCTCAGCAAGGAGAACACTGGTTTTGAGTGGGTTGTCCTTTTGACTGTAGCTGAACAATGTTTTCATGCATTTTGAAAAAAAATATTTAGGCTTAATCAGACACTTGAAAATCTTAGTGCAACTTCTTTTTACACTTTTTTTTTTAAATTTTGCTTTATTGTGATGGTACTTCACATTTCCACTTATCAGCTGACTCTGGGCTGTCCTAAAATGTCTAACAGTCCTGCTGCATATATTGTATTAAATTCTATGAACTGATAGTAATTTTATGTGATCTATTTAAAGTCATAGAACTAGGCTTCTGCTGGAAATATTTTTTCTGTTATTATGGATTTTTAATGTTTGTATATCAAACACATCACTGTGTGTGTGGTACTACTTTAAAAAATATATGCATGAGAAAATGTGCATATATCTGCTCTTAGAACCATTGCTGTTTGTATGCACCAGAGAAATGCTTATTTAATTTGAAAAGAATCTCTTATCCTAGGGTACAAGTACCCAGAAGAACATCCTGATCCTTTTTACATAGAGTTGAATAAAATTTTAGTAATTCACTAGCTCTGCCAATTTTGTTTTTTTGGTTGTTGTGTTTTTTTGTTTGTTTGTTTTTCTTTCTTTTGTTGTTTGGATGGTTGTTTGGTTGTTTTTTTCCTTCTGAAGTAAAATTAAGCGCAATCTATTCTGCTCTGGAAAGCTATTTACAGTCACTAAATAACTGAATAATGTATATCATTTTTATGCTAGTACATAAAAGTTTATATAGCATGAGCACTCCTCAGTAGTCATGTTGTTCTGGGAGATAAAATGAGTTACCATTTGAGGAGGAGCATGAGAAGACAGTGATGGTGTCGGTGGTAAGTTGCAACAGATGAAGTCTCTTGGTAAAGGCAGGAGCTAGCAGTGGTTCAGAGACCAGAGTGGAAGCTAGTGAGATGAGAGAGTGGCAAGAGGAATGCACGGTATGAACAATCTTCTGAACTGCTGCTCTAAGCTGTGTTGTGGTCCCTGTAAATCAAATTGTGTCAAGGTCCTGAGCTGTCATGAGGAATATGCTGAATTTAGGATTGCAGTGAAGCATGTGAATACTGGAGGAAAGATGGTGTTTCAGACATATTGTCTCTATGGCAATATCATATTATATGCAACATTTACAAATGTTAAGCATGACCAAATATTTTTAACTCAGGATCTGAAATTGGCCGTGATTTTTATGGAGTAGAGAGCATGCTTGTTTATAAAGTTGATAAGACTTGTGGAGTGGATAACAGGCATTTTCCCAGCCTGAATGAAGAAGATGGCTTTTGCCTAACAGGCGAAGACAGAATATTTTTAACAAAGCCCCTGTCATAGTTTAAAGGTTATAAGTAGGTCTTGAAACTACTCAAAACTTGGCTCACTGAATAGCACTTTTACATTGGAATGACATGACTGAAAAGTGTGAGCAAAAATTGTGATCTCTCTCTCTCTCTGAACCATGTATTGTTTTAAGCTGTTCATTTGCATCATAAAGCAGGTCTATCATAAAACTGTAGCATTTCTGAATTTTATTTACTAATAAAAATACTAGCAAATTGCTGAGGCAAAACACAGCTAGAAAGTTAGAGGAGGGTGGATGAGAGAAATACATCTGCAAAACTGTGCCTGTGGTTTTTTGCTTGACCTAAAGCATGTCATGGCTTCCTCTGACACAGGGCAGAAATTTTTTCCTGTCTTTCAAGAGCTGAAGTAGGGCATTAAATACATGGTATTTCTATTTGTGTATTTTTTATAAAGTAGCACTTATTTGTACCCTTTTCACCTTGAGAAGAGCAAAGAAAAGGAATACTTAATTTGGTTTGCTATATACAGAAATTTCTTGGAAATTATCTGCCATAATGAACCATAGAATCATAGAATATTCTGAGCTGGCAGGGACTCACAAGGATTATTGATGTCCAACTCTTGGCCCTGCACAGAACAGTCCCAAGAATCACACCATGTGACTGAGAGCATTGTCCAAATGAGTCAACTTTCAGAAACACTGAAGAGCCTTGATTGTGGCTATGAATACACCCCTATCTCTACCAGTAAAACTTCACCTGTTATATTCTAGCATGGTATTTGCTTTTCTCATGACTATTTCATTCTTGTAGCTTAGCTTTGGTGGACCAATACATGCAAATCCATCTCCTCTTCTGTTATTTCACATTAAGAAGACTACTGTTGATAAGTCCCTTTATACTAATCTGTTAATAAAATGTTTTGTGCTTAATATAATTGACTGTTTAGCATACTTTACTCCTCTCCTCAAGGTCCTTTAATTCTTACACTGCTCTGATCTTCATTTGTGTTATCAGTGATTTCTCACTTGCATGTACTTGCCCATTTTTCTGACAGATGTGTTAGTGAAAATGGTAGGTGGCATCAATCTCAAAACATTCTACTGAATTATTCAGCTGATATGTTTCCTCCAGTTCAATACCTCTTCTTTACCTAACTCCCTTATTCAGTTATAGCAAATGTGTTACTTATTTGTCCTAGAATCTCTTTTGTGATTTTGGTGTTTTAAATTTTTCTTAATAAGACCCCTGCCGTGGAGAAGCAAGTGCTTCAAAATAGGTGAGTTATGGACCATGTTTCACTTGTCTAATAAGCAAATTCTTCTATACTATACTCCTAGAATTTTATTCCGATAGAAGTCTCTCATGCTATAACTTCCATTTTACTTCACCAAAGTTTGAGTTTTAAACTTTGCAGAGATCTGAAACTTGTGGGTTTGTCTAGATGCACAGAAAGCTCAAGGGCTTTTCAGAATACTTTAATAGATGTAGCTGTATTTATAAATCATACTACATCTTAGGAATTTGTTTTTCATCTTGGCAGCATTCCCACTAGTAGAATTAGAAGTTTTCTAAAATTGCTGCTGCTGCTGTTAAAGCCATGTTTTCCAAATGTCCCAAGTACTGTGACAACTATTTGGAAAAAAGGTCTGAAATTTAAATAACTTGTAAAAAGTGGAGCTGCATCAGATTTTGCATGATGCCCATGGTGATCAGGGTTAACAAGCAATGATACTATGTTTAAAAGATATAACACTTTTCTCCTCTGGAAAATGAGCAACTTGTTCTGCTCAGTACTATTCTGATTCAGGGTCTTTGTCTGATTGTCTTCTTCTGTTTGTAGGTTGCTAGCTAAAATATCATCTGAGTGTGATTTCTGTTGTGTTACTCTACTGACCATTCCTTGATATTTTCTTCTCAGTGATGAAATTAATGTGAACCAAGAGAAATTTATAAGGAAGGTTTTGCCAATGCAGTTTCTCCTAAGCCAGCAATGCTAAATATCATAATGTAATAGATATATATTTAGCTTTATTAACCTGGAGTACTCATTAATTGATGCAGTAACATAGTAATATTCTCATTTTGTGTTATATTTCTCTCTGGATTTTCAACTTTAACATCAGAAGAGGGGATGACAGGACTTCAGTACCAGATTTCCAAGCTAAACAGACAAAAAAATACCTGCATTTGGTATCTTTAGCCACAGGCTTTCATAAATGGAGCTGCATGTGTGAATGGCCTGCAATTCTCTACTGGATTTGGTTCTCAGCAGAGGGCTGACCTTGGCCAGATGCCATATGTCCATCTCAGTCCTTCTCTCACTGGCCCCCTCAATAGGACAGGGGAGAAAATATGATGGGAAAGCTTGCCAATTACTGACAAGGGAAAAACAGACATTATTTCACTTTATCATCAGTTAAGCATTGAGTTAATGGTGACAAACAAAGGCAAAACCTTCCACCTCTTCCTCCCAGGTTCACCTTCATTCTGTAATTAATTTTTTTTCTGTCATGCATAATCCCTTATCAGCAGCTTCTGGTCACTTTAAAAGAGACCAAGTATGTCACTTTGCTTGTTGACCCAGTGAGATACCATGAGACTGTTATTATATGTGTCATATCTATACACATTTTTCCATCAAGCTTCCATGGCTTACTAATTGCCTGTAAGAATTAAAGACATTTTAACACAGACACTTTCTGGAAGACAGGGAGAGTTTTCAGATTTTGTCTGTCTTCCATGAATGAACTTGTGCTTTTAAGATGGTTTTAAATAAGGTCCTCTTGTCAGTATTCCATGCATAGAAATGCTGTTCCTTACCTGGCACCTAAAATATCTATACACATATATAAAATACACTCTGTCCTAGCAAGCCTTTGGAAGTATCTATAACCAATTCTTCCCTTTCCCTCTGGCAAATTGTACATACAAATTCTGGCCTACTACACAAATACAATTTATGATAACTGTGATTGCTATGAGTAGTTAGAACAATAAATTGCATGGATGTAAGTAGCTGAATTGAGTTATAAGAAGAAAACACATGGATGTTTTTCTTAGTTATAACGAATCAAATAGACTAACAACTGCCTTGTAGTAATTTTCTTATATGCTTATTTAATGCTGACACAAGGAAAATTTTTGTAGCTTTTTGTGTTTAAAATTTATCACTAGCTTCAAATTTCAAGAGCTGTGTCTAATAAAGACTGTTTTCTTACATAAAGGGGAAAGAGAAGGAAAGGGGCATGTGACTTTCTCAGAAACAGAGAGTAAGATGATAAAAATCTTATGTACAGTTAATTGTGGAGAGAATAAACAAACACAAATGTTTAATTCTGGCAGTTGCTTAAAGGTCTTCTTGGAAGTGCCTGAAAAAAATCCCTGTCACCCATTAATTAGGGTCAATATTAAATACAACCCTGGATATACTACAAATCAAAGTAGAAAACAGTTTATCCGTGGATGAGTCGAGATTTGTTATCTTCTCTCAGATACTTCATTCTGCTCCACACATCCAAATAGATATACTTGGCTTTTTATTTGCAATTTATGGTTATGGATCTAGAAACTGTAGCCAAGGTGTAAACAAACTAGAAACCCTAATTATCTCTCATCTTCATTTTTAACTGAACTATAGGAATGTGGTTATATTTCAGAATATATATTCAACACATCTGAAAGTCTGACTCATTTAAGACATCAAACAGACAGCCCTAAAATGCATTTTCCCCCCAAATCGTATGGATTTGTTTTCCCCTTGCTATTTTTTTATCCATCAGAAGGAATATTTTGTACTATGTAGCTCCTAACAGAAGTTCAGTTTTGAAATTCTAAAGCCCCTACTGAACCTGAAATAGCACTTCAACACACTGTAGCACCACTTCACTTGGAAATGTATGTATTTTAAAGATGCCAATTTTTTCTCTTTACTTGAATTGCAGGACCATGTTCAATTTACTATGTTGATCCAGGCAGACAGACCATTAATGATTTCTGCTGTTGGGAGAATGATGGGTAACCCTTATTCCCCCTGAGCTAACACACCTGCCTTCCTATGCAGTCAATAGAGAGAAGGCAGAGCAAAATTCTCACTTCCTGCAATGTTGACTCCTGTGCCTTCATGCAAATTGCACATTATTAGAACATCCTCCCTTGTCATGACCTTGTCATGTTCACTGCTTTCCTTTATTTTTTTTGTGCACTGGAAAGAAAATCCACCACAAAGTTTCATGACTTAGAAAATGTGGCCTTGACCAGGCAATTTGTCCTGTTAAAGAAGAATAAGACAATCATGCAGTCTAGCACTATTCCAGAATTGAAATAGTTGAGTCTTAGCATTTTGCGTGATCATTTTACTCCTGTTTTAAACAAACTTAAAGAATTTTTAGAGAACAGTGATGTAGATCAACAGGGTGTCTTCATTTGTAAATCCTATAATCCTCTTAGTCTACACTAGCACTACTCTGCAAATAGGTATTTTTATTACTTCAGCGATATTAAGGCTACAGATCATGAAAAGATTAAGGTTCATATATAACCCCTAATTTTCAGTTGATTCAAAATATAGTAGAAATGTCTAACTATCTCTGTCTTCATCCAAGCCTACTTGCTTTTTTCTCCATGGAATTTTTATTTAGAACAGTTTGATCTGGCATTCCTACCACTTCTTCTGTAAGTAAGCATGAAAGGAAACAGGATTGCCTTTTGCATTTAGGTCAGGAACCATCTTGGATTTTACAGCACCTGCCTGTACGAAGCTTGCTCTCATAAAACAGATTAAAGAATCATGGTAATTGTCATATGATATGCTATGTTTGAACTTGACTCTGATTTTAAAACAAATATTGATTTTTGAAACACTGCTCTAAAACTTTTTGACAAGCCTAACCATAATATAATTTACGTTCCTTAAATTGTTCAGGCTGCGAGAAAATGTATTTGGAGTCATTATTGTTTATAATTTTGTTATTTTGTGCCACATTATAACAAGTTAAAAAATGTTACTGTCAGCTTTTCAGTTTATAATATCCAGTTTCTTTTTTGGAAGCTACACCTCATTCCTGCAATTTCCTTGTACATATGAACTTTACACATAAAACATATGGTAATCTGGAAACTGAGGTGCATGCAGCCTGAAAGCCATGGTGAATAAAGTCATCTTCTTTGAAGGCCTATTTTTGGTTTAGGTTGCATTTAATAACATAGCAAATGATCCTTCTGACAAGAATTTTATGAGCCTGAAATGAAAAGCGGCTATGATATGTGATTAACCTGAGGGTCAACTTAAATGAGAATTACTTTGTGCTTAGGTGTTTTGAACAGGGAAACTTCATAAAATTGTTTTTATAGAGTCCTTACAAATCTGATTTTCATAATAGACAAATGAGTCTTACCCTGTATGCTTCCTCTCTGCTGCTTTTCAGATGCCTGAAATGGAAGGAATACTAATGGAATCATTAAAATTAGCTGCTACAAATTTATTTTGTATAAAATGTAGTCAGACTATTTCATTACGCACTTTGTTGAAGATATTGGCAAAATTTAATTATGAATGGAAATATATTTAATACATGTTTTTTACCAGAACTTAAGACAAATGGACAAGGTTTTCAGTTGACTGTAGGTAAAATTTTGGCCAAATATATTCTTGTTAGAGGACTCAAAGCTCAAGGTGCTTATCCTCATCTGGGAGGAAATTAGGAAGGAAAGAAAGCTTAGGTCTCCCTGAACCTTAAAGGGTCTGCTTTTTCTCCCTTTGAGATTAATGAAAAGGAATAAGATAGCCTGATGTTATGCTAATGTCCTATGATAAAACTCCAGATGTATTCATTCTGATTTTATAGTGTGAAAACTATAGCAAATTAGCTAGAGGAATGCAGATGTCTCTACAGATTAGTGTGTGGCACATTAGCAAGGAAGGCTTACCTTTATGCAATCAAGGAAAGTTTTATTTAAGAAAGTACATTGATTTGGTCATTATTTAGGAATAAAATAATAAGCTATTTCAGGTGAGTAGTGAGAGGAATACTGACTGAACAAACTAAAGTGTGGAACATCATTACAAGTTATACTAAGAATAAATGAGCAAATCCATTAAAATTTTCCCGATGCAGGTTGTTTCTATAGACTTCAGGGATGCTGTCTAAAATATAGAAGAGTGCAGAGGAAGCATTCAGATCTTAAAATTGTAGAGGGGATTATGGAGGTAATGGTGGAGTTGTTTGCAAACATGTCTGCATGGGTGTATGGCAGGGTTGAAAATTGGTAGTAAGGTTGCAAGGGGATGATGCTGTTGATGTCTACAACATAAAAGTGGGAATGCACTTCGAAGTTCTTTCTCTATTGGAATTGCTGTAAGTTCTGAAGTATCTCATGATGGCCAGACAGCTTATGCCTTTGCTTAGATTGGTTGGGTAATAATACTTTTGAAATGAGGACATATTTACAAGTGTTTGTAAAATATATTTCCTTTCTTGTGGTTTTTGTTAAAGATTCTGAACTTCTGCATGAGCATGCACTACTTAAGTAATTATAAGTACCTGGTGTTGCATAATAATTTGGATCACTATACAACTCTGGTATTTTCAGAACTATACAAGGCATTATGATTTTCTTGTAAAATTTCAGATAGGCAACTCTAGTATTTTCAGAACTATGCAAGGCACTATGATTTTCTTGTAAAATTTCAGATAGGGATTTTTTTTGTTTCTCTGTGCCTGATGTGAAAGGCAGGGAGACAACAAAATTGCTTTCTAGATAAAGAAGAATATGAGTTCAAATCAATAAGTTTTCTTTCTTAAGACTCCTCTAGTTTTTTTGCAGATAAAAAATTTTGTGGGTTTGGGGTTTTTTTTTAATAATTGGCCTTTCAGCACAGTACTATTTCTTTGTGCAAAGGAGAATTTGTATCTCTGTTCCTGGCAATCATCGGCTGACTAAGAGATGGCACATGTCAAAAGTAGGTGCATGCACAGAGGATTTTCAAATGGAATACAGAACACACAAATGTGTCATTTATGTACAACCTTTTGAAGAAGCAATGATGCCTGGATAGCAAAGGATATCACTTTATACTAGTTTCCAGGGTTACTTTTGTTCTGGTCCAGTCTGAAATCCCTGAATTCACAGCAGCTGAAAACTAATGGAAGATGTTGTTTCAATTGCTGTGCTACATATTTAGTCTTTGTGCTGAACTTTCTAAGGGTTACTTTTATTCTGGCCCAGTCTGAAATCTCTGAATTCACAGCAGTTGAAAACTAATGGAAGATGCTGTTTCAATTGCTGTGCTGCATATTTAGTCTTTGTGCTGAACTTTCTTAGTCAAAACATTTTTATCTTTCTAGTTATTCATCATTTGGAAGTGAACTTCTGTCATCAGACTTTCTCAGTTGGAAACCAAACCGTAGTACAAACTCAATCCCACCTTCAACTTGTTTCTTTGAACTGCTATATGGGCCCACAGGAAAAGGAGGGAATGGAAAAGTACATCAGTTTGAAAGATAATCAGGCCTATAAACTCCTGTTTTGTGCCATAATTTTGATGCACTGAATCAATCATCTGATGAACACAGGCAACTGTGAAAGCACAGGTATGAAAGCACTGTGAGTCAAACTCGTGAACAGTGATGCTAGTAGCTGTGATACTAGTAGTGCACCTACATGAATGATTTGGTGTGCTCAAGAGCTGCTTTCTTTTGTGAATTTGCCTTGCATTTTTACTTGGAGACTTCTATTATGCCTTCGATCTTGTCAGTTCTACACCTTAAGTGGTCTCTCTCCTGCTGGAACCAAGGTTGAAGTTGTGCTTCATGGCATATCTATAGCTGCCCACAATCAGGTTGGACAGAAGGCCCTCCAGCAGTGTGCTGCTGAGGCCAGTGTAGGATCTGCCTAGGACCAGCAATTTAGCAACATACACCAACATATGCTGGTGGAAAGCACCTTGGCAGTACAGGGCTCCTGGTGGACACCAATTGACTGTGAGGCAACAATGTGCCTTTACATGAAAAAAGTCTAATGTGGATGCATTAGGCAAAATATTGGCAGTAGGTTGAGGAATGTGAGCCTTCCCCTCTACTCAGCACTGCTGAGGCCACATGTGGAGTACTGCTCCAGTTCTGGGCCCCTGGCACAAGAGAGACAGGAACACACTGGAGAGAGTCCAGTGAAGAGGCAAAAAGATGATGAAGGAACTGGAACATTTGTGCAATAACTACAGTGAGTAGTAATTATTGACAAAATATGAGAGATGGACAAATGCAGTAAACATGCAAAAACTGTACCGCAGGAAAATACTGCCATAATTTCTAGCAGAATATGTTTAATGCCATGGAAAATAAGAGCCAGAATTTCTGGTTCACTGTGATAAAACGTGGGTATGATTTTTCTGGTCAGAATTATGTGCCTATAAGCAAATTAATTGATGAGGGATTAATATGATATTAAATGTGGGTAAAGTTTTAGTTCCTCTGCAGAAACAAAGGAGAACTCTGGCCCCCCTACTTAGGAGCATTTTATGAATAAAAGTATATGACATTTGTTTTCAGGGTGCTTCAGGTCCACAGTTTATAATATAGGTTAGAACATGTAAAGATGAACAGAGGCAGAGCTTTTCAAACACCCAGCCTTTCCTAGTTGTCCTTTTGCAAGCATAATTGCCCATTTACTGAACATTTGTAAAAGTGTCTGGAATAGGAAAAAAAAGTGAAGAAAAATAGCACAAAGAATTTTGACTGAGGAAAAAAAGCTCAATTTAATCTCATCCTAAATGTTTGCAGTACAAGATAAAAAGTAATACCATTATGCAACTTTTATAGGGCAATAATCTCTTTCCCCAATGGAACAGACTATTTTGCCTCTGGCTTTGCAGTTTATCAGCTTACTGTGTTGCGACCTCATAAAACAGCCTGATAACACTGCATATTCTTATGCAGTATTTAGACATCTGTCATGCATAGCAATTGGCCATATATGCCAACAGGAGTGATGCCACCGAGTTTCAGTTTGCAAGGACTGAATTTTATGCTAAGTTGAATAGAATTCAGGAAATTACAAGGTTGTAAGTGTCTGAGCTGGGGTTATAAAATGTGAAATTCATTTTAAAAAAACCCTAAAATGAAAATTTTTATTAGGAATGTAAATATTATAAGACATAAGAGAGTGCTGGGGACTCTGACAGCAGAGCAATGCTGATTATCCTTTCTTAGATTGTGCTGCTGCCCTGGGTACAGAAGAACTCCATATGTATCCATCCATTTTATCTTGTCTTTCCTAGCAAATTCTCTTTTTCTATGTTGGGCATTCTGGGTGAAATGGATGCTCTGGATCTTTGAGATAGCTTCCACAAGAATTTAAATCCTCCATCAGCAGATCTGACCAGAGACTGGCAAGTGTGCTGTGACAAAGTCTGACACTACACTGGAACAGTGAAGAGAGTATCTTCTGTGTAAACAGCTGGATGGCAGCACTCTCTGGTCTAGCTGCCACGATCAGTTTAGAAATCTTCCTATGAAATTAAATCATAATCCATTTTTATGTTCCGGCCAAATCCGACCATTCCAGCTGGCTGCAAGCAGTGTGTAGGATCAGCTGCCAGAGAGCAGCACAAAGGGGCTGTGCAAAGCAAACCAAGCCAGGAGATGAGGTGGCCCTGACAGCTTAGGAGTAGTAAGCCCCATGGGTCAAGTAATAAAACTGTATTACTGCTATCCCTTGACATGAATTACTTCAAGATAATCTTTAGGAGAGGAGCTAGTATGTATACCATGTTGGATATTTCCTGTAATGTAACTCTTCTAGAAGTCTTATTTGCCAGAATCATAACTTCATGTGTTTCCTGTCCAAACAGTATAAAAATTTATATAAGCCCAGTTGTTGTCATTTGGCAAAGCCCTCACTGTGCACAGTTTGATGCACATTTAAGAACTTATGTTTACTATTCTGTGAGTGAAATGCTGCCTAATGCTATTTGTAGGCTTCAGAAGGCTATGCTAAATGAGAAAGCATGATAACTGAAATTATCATTTTGTGTCATGATATAGATTTTGGCTCCCAGAGGGCATGACTGAACATCCTACTTCATTAAGCCAAAATCTAGTGGCCACAGTGATTCTGAGAGATGTGGGTTAATGGAAGCACCCCATTTGGAGTCTGCACATTCTTTGCAGCTGCTCAAATCACTTGAAATTGAGTAGTCCAAATACGTTTGCTATTTCATTTTCTCAACTGTGAATATTCTGAATATGTGAGATGTTTCAATATCTATAGAATTTCATTTATTCTCATAATGATGTGGAATTTTTTGTTATTGGCTTGTTGTTTGCATTCTTGTTTTTTGCTTGTTTTGTTTGTTTCTTTTTGACAAATCCACTCTTTTGATAAAATCTTAGACAGACCCTCCCAACTGCATCCCTTCTTAATCTTTATGGCAGTAAAGTTTTAAAGATAAGCATTTCTGGGTGATATTGATATCATAATTACCAACTGTCTGCAGTGTCATTCTGTGAAAATCACTTGATGTCAAAAAGTTGATAAGAGAAATAATTAGCTTATTTTTGTTGTTGCTAAGTGCTTCTTGAGCTATGTTGAAAATGTTTTCTGGTTTCTTTTAATATCTGAAGATGTTCACAGAAGATAAATGTGACTATAAGTCGGTTAGACAAGAATCAGCTGGTTTACATAGAAGACAGGCCTCTGTATAAGAGCAAATGAAGTGTGGAACAGCTGATACAAACCTGTAAAACTCCAGTCTTTTCCTGTCATATATTCAAAGTCAAGTGCAGAACATGTGCCCTGAAAAGCAAGATGACGTAAGAGATCCTAAGGAAGGTGCACTGATGAAAGGTTATACTTTTTCTTGTATTTTGCATTGCACTGCAGTTTATAACACACTGTTTGTAAAGGAAATGCAGTTTTGGCTTTGCACTGCTAGCGAAAATGATTGTGAGCTGTAATGTAAACAAATTTATTGCTTTTAAATTATATTCAGATTTTCATATGCTCAAAGGAACTTGTCTGAAATATATGTGTGCATGCTTCATTTCATGCACTGTTTTAACAAATGAGTACTTTTATCCAGCATATGAAAAATGTAAAAATTGTAGACTAGCCACAGTGGTATTGAGGAGTATGGTATTTTTAGGTGGGCAATAAAATACTGGATTTGGTTTAATGAAATTGCCTCTCCCTGTGGAGGTAAAAAAATCAATCTGCCATCCTATTTCTGTACAAAATCATCAAACACTGGCAAGGAAGGTAGAGATTTTTTTCTGATTATTGCAATAGATGAACCTAATTTGATGATCCTGAAGGATGTTACAGCACCACTGAGATTAGTATATATCTATTTACTTGTACTTTGCAGGTTTGAATCTGGGTGAATACCTATGGGATTTGGAAGTAAGTATACATTTTGTGTCTTGGGTCTGTACTTACAGTATTCTGTATACAGGACATTGAAATAACCACTTACATTTTTGGGAGGGTTTTGTTGGGGTTTTTTTGTTGGTTGGTTGGGTTTCATTTTATTATATTTTTTTAAATTTCAGCAAAGAAAACTTTTTAATGTTTGATTTATATAGTCCTTCTGTTACAACCTATATGACTGTCTCATGAACTAAGCAGCTATGAACAACTAAGGATTTTATTGTTAAGTGAATTTATAGTAGTGTAGGATCAATGTTTATTTCATACATATTTCCTCTTCTTCATGAAAGGTGTGCATAATTTGCTCAAATAGTGGAATTCTTGCTTAAAGGCTATTATGAATTGTGGAACAGTAAACAGCTTGCAATTCTTTTATTTCCCATTGAAGCCTGACCAAAACTTGAGTATTCTCTAATGATAAATCCTGTTACAATTCATTCATCCTGACCTGATACAGCTTTCAAGGCAGATTCTCCTTGTCCCATAAAATCAATAAGACTGAAAGTTTTTTCTCCCTTGCAAAAGTATTTTTTTCTTTTTTTCACTGCCTCCCATAAGCATTGAAATTGAACTTAATGGGCAGGAGTACTCTTAATCAGTGTTGCTCTGCTGGCTTTGAAAGAGAGGTGGTCAAGACATTCTGACTGTATTGCTCATTACAGACAGTGCTGCATTTTTAATGAATTTTGGACCTTTAGTGGTAATTTCCCTCAGTTTAGTGCAATCCATCTGACAGCTGTCAATGCATAGTTTTAATTATGATTCCTCTGTAATGCAACTGTTTGTTTTGAAAGAGCATGAAACTGTAGGGACTTCTGTCTAAAGGATTTTGCTTTACATTTAAAATGTCCACATTAGAGGCAAAAAACTCTGGTTATTTATGGCAATTTATACTAAGGGGGAAATGCTGGCAGAATATTAATGAGATCTCATCTCAGACTGAGAAATCCTTTGCAGAAGTGTGGCACTTTTCAGAAAGATTATGAAAAATAGCACTTGATAAACAAGTTCTGTTCTCAGATATAAACACACTTAGAAAAAGTTGCCAAGAAATAAAATAGCCCTTGGAGTTGTTTGTACATGATAATGTGGGTTTGAGCTGGGGAAATACATAGCAAGATCACTCCTGATGTTCTCCTGTATATTGAACTTTGGTTATTTACTTGCCATGTGCTTTGGGAAGTAGAAGGCAATAAACACAAGAAAAATCACTTTTGAAAAATAGAGAAATGAATGGGTGTCATGATATTTTGTATTGGTTCTGGCTAGTTCTGGAGCCTTTTGTTAATGGAGGTCATTAAATCTATCATATAAAGTGAAAGACTGATGTCTCAATCTGGTGTTTCTCAGTCTGGTTCACATCAGAATAGAAATGGTAAGCAATAACTATAAAAACTTGTAAGATTTTGTAGATGTCTGGTCAGACAGTACACAGACAATGTGCAAAGTTAGTAAAATTCTGCATTATTTTGTCCTTTGACAACCACACAGTTGGCTTTGAAATTTCATACCTGAGTTCTCATCTGAAAAAGTCTTTACACCAAGAGTGTTATCTGAGATGACTGTTAAAATATGGATACCTTGTGCTTTTGAAAGCATTTTCATATCTTCACTCAAGAGCAAGAAGTTCTAATGCAATTGGGTAGCTCTGATCTTTCACTGTAATCCAGAGAAGGTGAAATGGCACAGGATGTCTGCAAAAGTTACAAATTTCCCCACAACCTGAAGAGACCAGAATCCACTGTGGAACTTCACAGCCTGGAAAGGACAGCAGAAAAGGATGAACTAAAATGTCTTGTCTGAAGACTATTCACTTTCCCATAGTTTCAACTATCAGTGCTAGAGAAGCATCACCTTGCCGGTGTTTAACGACCTCTTTGATTGATTTTTTGCTCCTCCTGACAGTGGAGACTGCATAAGCCAAAATCACTGTTCAGTTCTGATTTAGAACTCTTTATCCCTCTACTTTTTATTTAGTTGTTATTTGTATTGGAAGCAAAACTGTTAAAACTTTTTTCACATTAACTTTGAAAACAATTTTCCAATAGTCTGTTTATAAGCATATGTAACACAGCTATATTTTTTTTCTGGAAATCTTGGTTTAATTTTTCCCCTGACTTGTTTCTCTGATGAAATTTCTAGGCAATTTAACAGTCTGCAAATCACTGCTTTATTGCCTATTCTTTATAAATAACAAAATAATGACCCTTAGTAGTTAATTTGATGATCACACAAGAATTTAGCCTTGAGGCATTTTTTTCCTCTTAAGAAATTACAACCAAATATATTTTTCATGCAATGGTTAACATTAGTGTACCTTAGCAGGAGGTTACAGTAAGAAAATGATTCAAACACTACAGTTCTGCTTTTCATTTGTAAATTCCCAGTGTGACTTCTGGTTCTTGACAAACATGAAAGATTTTTATAGGAAATATCTCTTTCTCATGACTGAAAACTGTATTCCTGTGTTTTGAAGATGCCTAAAAATTATTTTTGTGTGTGTGACTTTTAAACCAGTAATCCAAGCTTGATTACACAATTGAGCCATCTCTGCATACTGATTTATTAAAATGAGCACTACAGCACAGTTTCTTTGCTTGACAGATTGCTCATTCTGGTTTGCTAAGAAACATGACACTTCTGTGATTATTATAATAAACATAGTAAACATTCCCATGAAAAAATATAAGCAGTATAACTTTATATGGCAAGAGCAGATGGTTCATGAAGACAAAGTGAGGAAATATGCA
The DNA here is from genome assembly GCF_000695815.1 of Acanthisitta chloris. NCBI lineage: Eukaryota > Metazoa > Chordata > Aves > Passeriformes > Acanthisittidae > Acanthisitta > Acanthisitta chloris. The sequence goes on from NW_008668885.1 coordinate 166,162, forward strand.
CTCTAATTACATAATATCTTCTTGACTAATAGATGCATTCCAAGTTCTGGTAGTCTTCAAACCAAAAAGGAAGCATCAGTGTTTAGACCTGTACTAGAGTTTTCAACCCAAAAGGATGACTCACAACTGCTGTGGTGGTACATGAGACCACTGGGAATGCATTACCTGTGATCAGTTTCCCCAGTACAGAGAATGGCAAGGTTATTTCATTATACTTGTGAATTCTAAATGTAATTTTGATTAATAACCTTATTTTTGGTGTATTTTAATTACATTGGTGCCATTCTTTGTAAATAATGTGTCCACTTGCAGTGGTGCTGTTACAATTTTCTTTTAAATAAAGATAATAGGAAGCATATAGTTGAGACATGTTTGCTTTCAAAAGTGTTACTAGGACATGTGATATCCTAAAAAAACAACAGTAAAATACTCTTCTAGATCATTTGAGAGTGGTCTTTTTCATAGTATGCTTTTATTCTAAATACTTAAGCATTAAATTAGATTATTTATGTGATTAAATATAAACAAAATCTGTACTAAATTATCAACTTGGTGTGAAGCATTTCACAGTGAAGTCTTGAAAGGCATATGCTTGCACAGCTGCACTACATTCAAGATACTATTTGAGGTTCCTTTTAACTCAGCATGGAATTTGCTATTTATATAGAGGGTTCAGTGAGTTTCACCTGTATTTTCTAGAGATGACATTAAAAATGCTGTTTGTTAACATTTCTGTCTTGCTGTTACCTTCTCTTCCCCCCTGTCTGCATGGCAGTGGATCAGCAGTGTGAGACAGTATGTGGCTGCTAAGAGGGTTGAGCAGTAAATTGTAATGGACTTAGTCAGACTGCTGTCCTTTCTATATTATTTCAGACTTTGCACTTGTGTCTTGTCAAAGACATCTTTCAATGCACCTGTAAACAGCAGTGGAGACCACCAGGTGTGCTATGCTATACAATAAGTTGATATGCACTTTAGTAGAAGCTCTAATAACCTTAGACTCATAGTATCATAGAATGGTTTAAGGGACCTGTCTCTAATACCTAAACTTAACCTCCCCCGACACAATTTCAGGCCATTCCTTTGGATCTCATCACTGGTTGCCAGAGAGAAGACATCGGTGCCTGTCCCTCCACTCCCTCTCCTGATGAACTTGTATACAGTGATGAGGTCTCTCCTCAGTCTCCTCTTCCTCAGGCTGAACAGACCAAGTCACCATAGCTGCTCCTTGTATGGCTTCCTCTTAAGGCCCTTCACCATCTTTGTTGACCTCCTTTGGACACACTCTAGTAGCTTAATATCTTTCCTGGATTGTGGTGCCCAAAACACCACACGATAATTGAGGTAAGGTCACACCAGCACAGTGTAGAAAGGGACAATCACCTCCCTCTGCTGGCTGGCAATGTTTGCCTGATGCACTCCAGGACACTGTTTGCCCTCTTGGCTGCCAGGGCATACTGCTGGCTCATATTCAACTTGCCATCAACAAGGACCCCCAGGTCCTTTTATGCAGCACTACTTTCTAGCATCTCATTCCCCAGTATGTACATGCATCAGGGTTTCCCATCCCAAGTGCAGAATCTGGCGCTCGTTAAACTTCATTTGGTTGGTGATTGCCCAGCTCTCTAATTTGTCTAGGTCTCTCTGCAAGGCCTCTTTGTCTTCAGGAGAGTCATCAGCTCCTCCTGATTTTGTGTCATCTGCAAACACAGTAACCCTTGATCTGGAAACTTGCTAGGAAGCCTTCCAAGTCCTCCATCCAAGTCATTTAGGCATTCCAAGGCCTTCTTATATTGGGGACACTAATACACAGTCCTCCAAGTGGGGCCTCATGAGAGCAGAATAGAGGGGGAGAATCATCTCCTTCAACCTGCTGGCCACACTCCTTTTGATGCAGCCAGGATTGGCTTTCTGGGCTGCAAGCACATACTGCCAGCTCATGTTGAGTTTTGCATCAACCATCACCCCAAGCCCTTCTCTGCAGGTTGCTCTCAACTACTTCTCCATCCAACCTGTAAGTGTGTCTGGGATTGTCCCAACCCAGAGGTAGGACCTTGCCCTTCACTATTTAGAACTTTATAATCACAGAAATTTCCAGTACTGAGCTCTGCTCTTTGGAATAAATGTATGAGCCAGTCTTGCTTAAATTCTGCAAAATAGAATATTTTTAAATTAGAAGTATAAAAAAAATGCTTCATTGCTCTGAGACAATGTCACTCTGTCATGCTCACTGTTCCTCAGCCAGAAAATTGTTGGCTCTGCTTCATTTTACCTATGTGACCTTAGAAAGATCACTTGACCTCTCTGTGCTATGTTCTGAAATTGTCATCCTCTCATTGTTTTAAATATTTGTGCATGTAACTTTGTCTCTCAAAATTCTTGTGTAAATTTCTTTTATGTCCAAGGGTCTTTACACAGAAAACCAGTACTGAAATCCTCTAAATAAAGAATGTTTCTGTCATAGCTCACTATATAACTATAGTTAGTAACTGCTGAGCAGCTTCTGAAAGCTTTTAAATAATAATCGTATAACTGAATAGTGAAGGGAATGGATGGTTTGCAGTCCTTCCAGATGGGATTTTTTTTTCCCCAAGTAACATGAAATCCAAATTAAATGATGCATTTTTCTGTGAAAAAAAATATCTCCACCACTTCATAGATATCTATGTATAGCCTAATTTTAATTTTCTATTTTTCTCTGTGTGTTTTTTGTTTTGGGTTTGGTTTGGGTTTTTTTTTGTTTTTTTTTTTGTTTTGGGTTTCGTTTGGTTGTTTTTTTTTTTTTTTTTTTGTTTGAGGTTTTTTTTGGGTAGGATTAATTTTTGTATTTTTTTTCCCACAAAACTCAGGAGAGTGTTTTCTTCCTCATTCACCCTGACAATTCAGAATCATACTGGTGGCTTGTTTGGTCCTTACCACCCATATAAACAAAACCTGATTTTTGTGGAGGAGTAATACTGTTCAACTGTTGCATGAACATAGGCAATGCTGATGATCTTTCAGCTCTGTTTTCTAACTGTCCTATAGAGTTTGATGGTAAAGAAGGTAGTATGATAAAGAACAACATGGGTTCTTAATCTTCCCTATTCCAAACTCTTAACTTGAATATACTTACACTGATGAGAAATCTTTTTTTATAGGTAGTTCTCCACAAAGTTCCAGCTGATACAGTCCTGGTCCCAGTTGATTGGACTTTTTTAAAATGTCATTCCTTTGCCTTGTTCAAGAGAAGTGTTCTGTGAGAACAAGGACAAAGGAATGCTGTGCAAACATTGATGGAAAGCAGCATCAGAAATTCATTAATAAGAATCCTTGCATGCCACCAAAACTTTTTGCCTTTCAAGATGGGTGTGTCTATGTTTTCAAAGAGGATTTACATGGTTAGGAGGTTATACGAGGATAAGATGAAACAGCCAGGTATGGAACCCTCAATTTCAGAGTTAATTGCTACTCTAAACCACTTGTTTGAATAATCTCAGCTCGAAGTCAAGACTAAGAGCTGGATGCTCTTTACTGAAGGGCACAATCCATGTGCCCTTCAAACAAAATGACTAAATTCACTTACTTTAAAAAGGACTGTCTGTGCCTTTGTGTGGAAAATGGAATTAGCCTAATACCTCATCTCGGTAAGCAGAACATGTTTGTGCTATTGCCAGACATATGTAACAATCATAAATAATAACCTGCTGCTTCAAGTGGAGTCCTTCTTTGTGGCACATGGCATGGCATTACTCAAAAGGAGGGTGCTAACAGGTGTGTTCACATCTTTGCTGCATGATTTCAAAGTGGAAAGTGGTCCTGCAAGTGGCAGCTTAAAATCACCTTAGAGACTGAATTGCAGGTGGGATGATCTAACTGCTTCGGAAAGTGGTCCTGCAAGTGGTAACTTAAAATCACCTTAGAGACTCAATTGCAGGTGGGATGATCTAACTGCTTAATTAGGCTGAGGGGTTGGAAATTGGAACTGTGTTTTTATTCATGTCGCTACAATGTCTTCTGGTATTACCTGATATTTAACTACCTTTTAAGAGATGTCGCTTTTAAGAGCACAGGTAATTTCAAGCTTTTTTTCTGGGCTTGCCTCACATTTGGATTGACTTGACTCACTGTAATTTTCAGCTGATTGTCTTATCAGCCTGTGTCAGGACAAAGTAGCAAATAGTACTTGTTCCATCATAATAAGGTTTACTAAAAGGCAATAAGTATTTGTTAGGGAGAGGAGGAGGGGATAGGAGAGTCATTCCCAGAATGAATCTTTATATGGAAACAAAGAAAGGACTGTTAGTATTATTGAGAATTTAAGCTTAAACCTTTATATTTAGAGCAATTACTATTCAAGCCTAATCTACCCAAGTACACAAAATGTTGTGTGCCATCTCCCTCGTTCTGTTTTTTTTAATTTCAAATGGATGAGTGTTGTACATTGTTGCAAGACAAATCAGTCTCAAACTGCTGCCTGTGAAAATAATAAAACAATGATATAATTGTCGCTTTAGACCTGCTGCAGGGAAAGTGAATGACATAACTTTGTGTCTTGCCCATCTGCTCACTGCATTTTCAAACAGTTTTATTTTTCACCTCTTGAGACTGAGCACGAAAGTAACCTTGTCAAATAGGACAGTCTCAACCCTAACTGCTTATGATTATAAAGAAATGTTTGTACAAAATAAACTGATACAGAAAAAGTGTTTTGTCATTTCTAATGGAATTGTCAGACTGGGAGGAAACTGGAAATGTTTTTCCAAAATTGGAAAAGTTCAATGTTTCGCTACTGTTCCTATGGAAACTAGTCCTGGTACAGTGTGTACTTTTTGTTCCTAATCTCTTATGCCTAATGTGCAGCAGTTGCTCCTAAGAGTACTCTTATGGATAACATCAGGACACCAGAGAAATTTTCAAGCCCATTACCTTTTACCTTCCTCTTTTCTGAACTGTAATGCAGAGAGAATGGAGAGCATGGCTATTGTAGAATTGCACTAAGCTGTAAGAACTGAGTGAACAGACCAGATAACCAGCCTTCCCCAAAAAACCCCAATAACCTCTTCCCCTCGGATGGAAGGACACAATGTTATGAGAATTCTGTGCAGTGTACCTATGGGAAAGGAAGAACACAGAATGTGGCATTATTAGTTGTAGTGTAATAAACTGAAATAGTACAGAACCACTAGTTACATCTGGAATTGATGAAACATGATGTCCTGTGCTGTTATCTCTCATGTGGTTCAGATGTGTGCTGCTGAAATAATCAGCCTGTTAACTGGAATCATCAACACCCAGACTAACTATTGTTAGAAGGTATCATGATTTCAAAAATGAAGCTAATCATACGCTTTTCAGAAGTAAAAGGACTTTGGCAATCCTGTTATTACCTCAGGACCATCAGAGACTGGACCCTAAACACTATTGAAAAAACAGATACTATTTATGAAATTTAGATGCTGATCATGATTACGTTTGCTAGATAGGGAATATTAATTTCCTAAGACCAGAAACATTGAAGTAGATCTGCTTGAAGAAGAGTCTACAGTTATTTAGAATAAAGGATGAACACATAACTGACAGTTATTACAGTGGGTAGCTTGAGAACAAGTGTTCCAAAGGTGACTTCTGCCCACTGACATCTCTTTGAAATAGCAGTGTGCAACCACATTGCCTGTGTGCTAGCTCAGACAAGCAGCAGCAGTCTTGACATGAAGAAATTATGAGCTTCTGGCAGACATCTCAAAATAACAGGCTAATTTTGATTCAGAGTCTTAGCAGTCTGACACCTAGTCAAGTCTGCTAATAAATACTCTTTTGTAGCATGCAGAGAACTTCAGGTTGCCCAGAGCTTACTATCAGGACAGGAAACCATAGCTGTGTCAGCATCATACAGAAGGTATGCCCTGTCCTGTTACTTGAAAGTGTGCCTTACTAAATCCCATGTCAGGAAGGGACCTGGAGGCAAACAATCTCTTGATAAGCTGTATAGCAATGGCTGTGTGTGTTTGACCTGGAGCATGTTCTGCTAGCAGAAGGAATAGCTTATGGATTTCCAAAATAGTCCTTTTACAGTTGCACAGTTAGAAAAGTCTAGTTGCCTTTGATCTTTTATTCTTCCTGCTCATGTGTCTGTGTGACCTCTAAGATAGTAAGACAAGTGAGGGTTTTTTTTGTTTGAGTTTTTTGAGGTGTGTGTGTGCGAACTGTTTTGAATATTTTATTAAGAGGGATTTCAGGAGAGTTTATGAAATGTGGCCATTTTCCTAGTTGTTACACATAGTTTATGTATAAACTTCATAAAAGTTTTTCTAAGTTATAGATTCAAGCTAAGATGTATTATATGAAATTAAAAAATGGAACAAATAATTTCTTGTTAGAACAGATCTTGTGACCCTCCAGGGCAGTGACTTCATTCAGAATTATTTGAATTCATAGGACTTTGCATTTTCAGATCTTTACAGTATGCTTGTATCTATGTTAGTATTCAATCCCAGAATTGGGCAACAGTGTTGTTTCCTCTTGTATTTTGATTTGTTAAGAGTTTTTAAAACTTGTTATTGTGACATGAAATTCTTGTTTTTTCACCACAGCAGTATGCTTATCTCTATTACCTAATTAGGATAGACTAATGGGGCTTGGTTGAACTCCTTACAATTAATCAGTCTGATGAAGGTCAAAAATCAACAAATGTTGAAAAATAAGGGAACAAAACTGTAGCTGTTTTAATGCTAGATTTCTTTGATAAATCTAGTTGTGTATCAATGTACTTATATAACATAACCTCTGCTATCCAAACATTTTGGTAACTAATTATAGCATTTAGGTACCTCACAAACAGTAACTTCATGGTCCTAGTAACACTTCTGAGGACATTAAGTCATATTTGAAAACATAGCACAAAGCAAGATTTGGATCGTGCTTGGAACTGAGCAATTTCTTGAGTTGTATGCAGTGACCTATTGGCTGCAATATCTATTGTCTTCTGAAAATGATAAATGAATTAATATTGAATTTGCTTTCAATCAATAAGGTGATCAAGCTCCTGTTTTTACACTATATACTTTTGTATTTGTGCAGTACATCACTGCACATGCTAAAAGGTACAATCAATATTGTATGAAAACTGGCTTGGCAGCTATGTGAAACAATCAAGGCAGCACTAATTTCCTAAAGAAAAATGGAGAGAAAACGGTGAGAATTGAATTTCTTTTTTTTTATATTATTTTTTATTTCCATTGACTTCATCTGAATCTTTATCATCTTGACATACTTCAACTTCATTAAAAAACTACATTAATATTACTTATTATTTGGTTACATTATCACAAACAAGTCTGGGTTGTTGTTTGATTCTGTGGGACAATCATGAGGATATTCTAGCTTTTTTGTGGTCTAATAAGGTCACCAAGAGTAGCCACTACCTGACATTCCAGCCATCCTTCTTTTCACTGGCCAGATATTTAATTGGGAATGGGTGTTTTGTTAATTCTTTTGTCCTCCTAACCTTTGTTGTTTAGGTAGACGTTGTACTAGCACGCTAAAAGCTGACCAAAATTAGATCCCTAAATAATGAGGGTGAAAGATGGGCTCCCTTCAGTTTAGTGCAGTTCCTTGTTCAGGTGAATGAATGCCATGGCATTCTTCTCCAGCATCCTCAGCAGGACAGTTCGGAGTTTTATGGGAAACATGTCTTATTTGAAGCAGACAAACTCATTCACATGACTTCAGTGGCTGAAGTTTCTTCATGCATAGCCACCAGCTGGTTCTTCTCTGCTCAAGAGGTCCACAACCCTTGTGTTAACTTTTCCTGTTGGTTTCTGGTTAGATAACAACAGATGCATCTAATCAACGCTTGAGTAATTTATTTCTCTTGAAAAGGTTGTGCTTTCTTAATTATAAAAGACTATTTTATTTGCCAAATATCTGATTCATCAAGCATGAAGTTTCAGAACGTTCCTATTAGAAGAGAAGTAATTTTGAGTCTGGGAAATGTCACAGTGTAAAAACTACTGCTTCTATTATGGTTATTAAAAAGAAAAAAAAGAAGTTGTATGGGAGTTGTTTTTGATATGCTGACTTACAAGATCCTGCTTGATCAAAGAACAAATCCCTATATGGCAAATAAAATGTTAAAAAATTTTCCTGTATAAAAATAACAAGCAAAAATAATAATTAGAAATATTTTTTTAAGTAAAGAAAAAAATCCTATATAGCAAAAAATATAGTCTATAGAGAGTAAGGTCACTTTTCTTAAATATCTTCTGCCAATACATTGGAAGGCTTTCTTCTGTGATCTATGTGTGGAAAATCTTTCCTGCTCATCAGGCTTGCAAAGACCTACCAAAAAACCAACCCTGACTTAGTGAAATGCACTTACCCATCACAGAGATGAAGCTGCTTCCAGGAGAGCCAGTCTACAAGGGACCACTTGATCAAATCTCAGTACCCTAAGTTCAGCACATTTTGCAAGTGATCATTGAAACATGAAACAGCCTTTACTGAAACTAGAATTTCTATTTGATAAAAAAACACTTCTGCAAAGCAGAACCGTATATATTTCAAACAGTTTTGAATCTTTAGTGGTGTTTTGGCATCTTCATTCTTAATTATGCTTGTAATGTCAGCTAATTTTATGTTTTTAGAAATAAATTTTCTATTAGGATTTAAAAGCTCTGTTTGCGTGTAATTACTGTTTCATTACAGTTTTGTTATCTTTCATTGAATGTTTTTTCTGTTTCTTGTATATTCCCTTTCTAAGGCACATCCTTGAATAATGAAGTATGTATCAAGCCAGTAGAAAGACATTTTCATTAGATAGGAGAACACAGGATCTTGGAGATACAGCCTTATTGGGCCTTTAATTGAAGATCAAAGTATTGCTACCACCCTCACTTTGCTGCTGTCTTGTAAACATAGTTCTCTTGGCAGAAGTTTTGTGATTCTTTTGAATAATCTCTGAGGCAATACATTGGGTAAAGTTCCTAGCTACACAGCATGCTTTGGACAGCTGGGTAGGCTCAAAACTAGGCCATTATTACATGTGCAAAATTAAATATAACACTGCTAATAGTATGGTCTGTGTGGGAGAGCCAAAAAGTTGTATAAAAAAAATAGAAAATACTGAGGTGAGAAACAATACATAGTGGAAGGTGAGAAACAATACATAGAGGAAAACCTTTTTTCTTTGTAAAGCTGTTATCATTGCTACTAAGGTTTTGAATTCTTTGAGGCATATATTTTCCAATATTTTTTCTTCCACAATTCTTTTACATTCTAAAAGGTCTTTTGTGGAATGATATCTGTTGCAGTGAATTTTCTACAGGTATGCTATAGCAAGCCTTAGTGATTCCTTGTATTCTAAAATTAAATATTTTTGATTGCCCCAACTATCTTTTATTGAACTCTTATAAAAGAAGAAAGGAAAAGGGATTAAAAAAATGAAGCACTTCAGAAGAATCTGTATTTTAGGTTCTGAGAAACTAGAGACGCTTGAATATATATTCAGTGTTCTCTTTTTTTCCCCCAAAATTTATTTTTTAAGTATGCACCTGAGGAAATGTAAATTTCTTTATTTAGCTTTTGATCACACAATTCATGAGTAATGGGGAATTTGGCATACCCTTTCTCATTCAGGATTATTGTTTGAGGCATGCACAATGTTCAAGGAGAATTGCTATTCATTTGTTAACAATAACAGTAATTTTGACATTTATTTTTGCCAAATTTAGCTCTTTTCTTTTTCCAAAATGAGAACAAAAATATTTTCATCTAAACACCAAGATAGGTAAACTGCAGATACTTTTTTTAGTGAAGGGAATCTCCTACTAACTTTTAAAATCAATTCTGTAATAAATTCTGCAGCTTTTAATACATTTTATGCATTTTGGGGGGCTTTCTTTCATAATTATGAAAGAACACTTTGTTAAGGTCCGTGTTTCTGCTTTATGATTTATTTGTTGACTTTGCAATATCAGGCAAGTTCTAAAAGCCAGTGGCTGAACTAAACACATGTATAGTCTTCAGCTTTGTCAAAGACTCTCCTGAAACAAATTCTTATGGGAAGCATGTCAGAAATAACTTTTGAAAGCGACTGTTGTCCTTATCCCATAGTAGGATGGCATCTGTGTGGGACTGGACAGTTGGGTCTGTTAAGTAATAACCTCTCAGATCTGGCACATCTGACTGTTTTTTCAAGAGCCTTCTCTACTTCAGGCTTGTTGTGCAATGTGGGCAAGGAACTCAAGATTCTCCAGGCAAATACTCATCTCATGGACATCAATACTAAACCCAAATTATTTCAGTAGGTTTTTTCTCCTTCCTTACTTCCCTTACACAAGAGTGTGTAAAGTATATCAACTTCTGTGAGTAATACTTCTAGAACATTTTAGGATTCTAACACTTGCACTGCATGGTAGTATGCATTCAAGATGGTGTAGAGCAGGATTACTATTCAAAGGAACCTCAACATGGTTGAAAACTGGCCTATAGGACACTTCATCAAGTCCAAAAAAAGGCACAAAGTCTCAAACCTGTTATGGAAGAGCCTTGTGCGGTGGGATAAGATGGAAACCAGCTGGGTGGAAATGAACTCTCTGGAGAAAAAGACACAGGGTTGTGGTGGACAAGTTGAACATAAGCTAGTAGTGTTGCCTGAGAGCAGAAAAGGACAACAGTGGCTATGTTGCTAAGAGAGTAACCAACAGGTCCAGGAAAGTGATTCTTCCCATCTGTTTGGCACTGATAAGACCACATCTGGAGCACTGTGTCCAGTTTCTGGCTCCCTCATACTAGACAGGCAGTGATGTTCTGGAGAAAGTCCAATACAAATGGGGCAGAAGGACATAGTGCATTAGGAACAACTGAGATAGCTGGATTAGATCAGCCTTGAAGGGAGATCTAATTTCTCATTTCAACTCCTACTGGGAGGGCATACAATAGACAGAGACAGACTGTTATTGAAGATACACAGTGATAGGGGAGAGGCAACAGATGCAAGGATGAACGTTGGAAAGTATATTTAGATATTAGGAAAACGATTTTCCACAATGTGAGTGGTCAGTCCCTGGAGCAGATTTCCCATAGTGATTGCAAAATTTCCTGCCTTCAGAATACTCCAACTGTCTTGGACAGAGTCCTTCACAGCAAATCTAAGTTGATCTGGCTCAGAATGAGGAATTGGACTGCATCACACTAAATTGTACTCTGATGTTACATGATGTACTATGGGATTCTTATAAAACTCTCTTTTGTATTGCTCTTCTACTTCATAAACTGGTAATTGAAGATTAAATTGGGAAAACTAGTTTAATATTGACTACATTACGCTCTATTTCCACCATTGTTTACCAATGATGCAATTTTCAACTTAAGTGTAAGATGGGGTCATGTTTAAGTTTATTAACAAGCCATGCATGTTGGTGTCATATATTCATATGTGATGTTTTTCCTAGCCTAATAGTCTGAGAATAGGCAAATATGAGACATTTTTTAAAAATCTGACTTATGGCTTAGCTTGTTCTACTACTGCAGAATTAGAATAATAGGAGATGCCATCAATTGTGTTTACCAGATTTGAAAGTATCAGAATCACATAATGGTTTGCATTGGAAGGGACATTAAAGATCACCTAGCCCCAGCCACCCTGCCACTGGCAGGGACACCTTCCACTAGACCAGGTGGCTGAGAGCCCCATCCTACCTGGCCTGAAACACTGTCAGGGATGGGGCATCCACTATGTCTCTGAGCAACCAGTTTCAGTGCCTCACCAGCCTCATAACAAAGAATTTCCTCTTGGTATCTAATCTAAACCTACCCTGTTTCAGTTTGAAGCTATTCCTCCTTGTCCTATCACTGCATGCCCTTTTAAAAAATCCCTCTCCAGCTCTCTTGTAGGCCCCTTTAAGTACTGGAAGGCTGCTATAACATCTCCCCACAGCCTTCTCTTCTCAAAGCTGAACAATCCCAATTCTGTCAGGTGCTCCAGCCCTCTGATCATCTTTGTGGCCCTTCTCTGGACTCCCTGCAATAGGTCCATGGCAGGACAAGGACAGGTCAAGGGCAGGAGACCTTGAGCTAGATGCAGCACTCCAGTCAGTGTCTCACAAGAGCAGAGTAGAGGGGAAGAATTGCCCCTTCTGCACATTGCTGGGTCATGTTGAGCTGTTCATCCACCTGTGTCTTTCTCCTCAGGACTGTTCTCAGTCCAGTATGCAGTAATATTTCCTTTTGACCAAGATTTTGAAATGAAATCATCATGATGCAGTTGAAACTTTTAAATTTCTAGGTGTTCGCAATTATGTTTACTCAAAGTAGCTACTGAACAGCTTTGTTTTTCTACTCTAGCACAGCTGAAATTATTAAGAACTCAGTGTCCTATTGACAGAAAACCCAGCATAAGATGATGTAATAAAGTAGATCTCGCCAGTTTATAAGTATGCTCTCAAAGACATTAAAGTAAACATTTATCATTCTTTGTTTTGTTCAGGTTTGCATGATTGTTTTTAGTGAACTTTAAAAGCCTTAGTTTTGTTTATATTCTGTACAAAGACCTCTAGGAGCACCTGCTTTAAACAATAGATAGGATATCCTCTGGAAAACATCTGCCTCCAACATCCTCCCTGGTCAGATTGGTTTTCACAACACAAACAGTGTTCATATAGATTGCTTTTGTATGATTTAGATTGACTGTTGGTGCCCAGCTTAAGAATAAGAATCTCAAAAGCAGGATCTTTAAAGTCAGATGCTTTGAAATGTCTAGTTGTTAGAAAATGTCGGTATATCCATAAAATCAAGATTTCTTAGTTTTGGTTCCCAGAAATGGAGACATGGTGTCATACATTGATGTCTAAATTTCTTAGTTTTGGTTCCCGGAAGTGGAGACATGGTGTCATACATTGATGTCTGCCATGCTGAAATGTTATTGTCTGATACTATGTATGGAGAATATCTTCCTCTCCCCAAAATCCTAGTCTGTAGATTTGTTTTCCTTCCATTTTGCTTTCAAAATGCAAATTTATTTTCAAACCACTAACTTACTAGAGGATGATACAAAAGACATTGGTGAATTAATTATCTTAAAAATGTTCAAATCCACATTTTTAGGTCCTTCAAAGTATATGCTGCATCAGTCCTTCCTGACAGGTGCCACTCATGAGGAGCTGGCTGCATAAACTGATTAGGTCACAAAGTTGAACAGTTTCCTTGAGACCAGTGCTGAACCAGCTCAGGTTCCTGGCTCCAAACTGTGCTTATGTCACTCTGCTCTGTGCAGACTGCAGGTGGAGCAGGCACATCTGTCTGCATTCTACCAAGGGTGAATACGATGCGCAGTCCCAAAGTTGGAAGGGTATCTGAATTTATGAAAAATTGCTGGACATAAATTGTATTCTAAATTGCAGTTGCATTCAGCTGTGTACTGTTTATTGAGCAATTAGCTAGTTTTCAAACTAACCTATTTTTCAGCTGTGGAATCAAGAGTTTGATTCAAAGAAA
>NW_008668885.1:179667-209832 GCF_000695815.1 Acanthisitta chloris
GATTAGACTCTTCATTTTTGTGTGGGTGTTCTCTGATTGAGATGTCAGTTTGTTATTTTGAATTTAACAAAAAATCAGATTTGAAGGGGCGTAACAGTTGTGTTGAGTCTTTTCTTCATAAAAACAGGACAGAAGCATAACTTTTTCATTAAAATTGCAGGAAAATCTGTTCTACAACTAAATCACTGCCTTTTCCTGGCATCATGCCTCCCCAGTGTACCTCAGATATGTGTCTGTACCTCAGGTATAGAGCATGAAGTCTGGTCTATATGTCATACGATTAATTTATAGCTTCAATGTAAATGTCTTATCTTTATCAATTCTCTTTGCATCACTGAATATATTTTAATCATAGGATTTTTAAAAGACAAGATTCTACCCTAAGACACAGGTTTCCATTTGCATAATTTTTCATAATAGTAATAGGTTTTTTTCTTTTTTATTTGAACATCAGTTCTCAAATGCTCAGTAGCAACAGAACTATCTCTACTGATGAGGAAATGATGGGTCTTCTGTGCTGTTCAGAGTGATTCTGTCCACGATGTCCATCGAACAGAAATAATATTAGAACAATTAACAATTTTAACAGGCAAACTTAATGGTAATTGTGCAAATCCCTGAACTACAAATATGAACAGAAAAAATTGTGTTCTCACCGAGAACAGTATGTGAAACTGATGTTACTGAGCAAATTTAATTCAGATTGTTGGTAATATTTAAAGGTTTGTAACAATAATAAGACAAATGGGTGTTGTATTTCATCCCGAAGTCCAAATTTAGTCCATAACTCAGATTTGATGTCTTACAGATATTAACTACTTCTCAGTTGTTAAACTTTGACAACTTAGAATAATAGGGAATTTGAAGATTTTACATATAGTTATTAATGGTCAAAATTCTGCAGCTGGAAGTATGGTACTTCATTAGCACATTCTCATGGAATGATAGTATAAATTTTAAAGACTCAATGAAAATATGCCATGCCAAGCAAACATAATTTTGTTGTTGTGGACAGAAAGAGGTATGGAAATGGATTCTCTCTCCTCAGCCCTTAGTTTCACATCATGTGATACTGAAACAATGTTATAATCAGTTGATTTGGAACATGTTAAGTGGATAAACTGTTGTTTGTGCCAGATAAGTAGAAGCAACTTGTACGCAGCTGTTGAATAAAACCACTCATAATGCTATGTTGTAGGGAAGATGCATAGTTGTTATAGTTAGGGGGCTATTGAATAGGAATATGAAGGTATGTTTCTTATAGCTATGTTGTTACGGTCTTGTCATTATGGAGATCAGCAAACTAAAAGGTCAAAAATGCTTCAATGTGAAAAGGGTTTGGGCATGTGACAAATAGGTCTTATAGTCCAAATTTGCTCGGTCAAGAAGGAAAAAATTAGGTACTTGGACCTGAGTGCATAAGAGATTTTTTGAACTTTAGTGAACTTTAGCTTAATATAAAATACATGACAGAGTCCAATATTCCCAAAGCTGAAAGAACACAACACATCCTGACTGGAAAACAAAACTCGTTGTTTAATCCCATAGATCAGAAAGAACTTGAAGTAGAGATGTATGTCTAAGGCAACTGAGAATCTACTGCACTGTTATGTTTTGGGGTGGTTTTTTTTGGTCAAGACTAGATCAAAACCAAGATATACTATATGGTTGGAAATAAAACCAGCCAAAGGAGATGAGACTTAAATGGTCTCCTGAAAACTATGAAATGTGGGTAAACAAATAGTTTACCCTAAAACTTGTTTTTCCAGGTTGTTAGCCAGGCACCTTCAATTATCTGTAATTATTTGTTTGAGGCAGTGGATTACTGTGCAGAACTAAGGACTGGATTTGGTTAACTTTGGTTTTAGGCCTTGGAAAATATTTGACATCATAAGACATGCTGGGGAATATTGGTCCTTTTAATCCTCATGTCTTGTCGCGTAGTTCAGCCACCCATATTTTTCCTATTTGGAAATCTTATTTTTTTTCCAAAAGGGAAAAAATGAGACAAGTCACATTGTTTTAGGAAATTACTTCCAGAAAGTATTTCTTGAAAAGAAATAATTTTGAAGTAAACATTATCCATTCTCCTATTTTCATGTATATTTTAAGATTAAGGTTGCTAGTATTCTTTAGTCTCATAGATATTTTTTCTTGAACTAAAAAAATTGTGGTCCTCATTTTCCATTGCAAATCCTCAGTTAAGTAGAATTTCAAGGTAAATACGTGAAATTTATTTGCATCCCTAACCTTTCTGTCTTACATCAGGCAGAGTTTTTGTACTTGTAATAAAAGAAAACTTTCCTTCTATTTTTTTAAATTTATTTCTTAATGGCATATTTTATATCAACTCCTTGTTACTTAGTTCTAGAGTACACCACATTCAGTGTATTAAGGGCTAGAAATGACCAACATGTGACTTTTGAACTTCATGGTGCTTGTGAGCAGTTTAAGCACTCCTCCAAACCATGTTAGGAATGGGGCTCCAGTGGCTGGGAAAATGGAATAGAAATAGTTACTTGAGAGGAAAAGCAAGCCATCAGTGCTCAATTTCCACTCATTCAAACACCCTTGCTCTTTAGTTCTTTGCCTCCATACAGGTTTTCTTAAGCTTTTTCTCATGCTACATTCGAGTGTTCTGCTCCATCGTCATTCTGCCGTATTCACAACTGCAAGTACCTTGTGCATCAATGGCATGAGAGGACAGAAAACTCACACTGCAGAATGAGGTTGTCTTTTCATAAAATCAGTGAAGGAAACTTTTCAAATATTTTTCTTGCTGCTTGGCTGGAAGTATTAGCATTCTGCAGACTTCTTTAGCTCCTCTATTATCTCATTACGTATAGTCAGTCACCACAGAGAGCAGGCTGCAAATCCACAACTGTAAAAGGAAAGGAACTTTTCCACTGTTTCAGAAGAACAATATTAAGTATAAACATGTTGCTTCAATAGTCCACATACTAACTAAGCTGTTCAGAAGTTCCTGTTCAGAAGAACATACAAATTGTTTCTGGAGATCAATTACAGTATCTAAATGCAAACTTGTATGTGTGAAAAAAAATTATGATAAGTTTTATAGAAAAATGAGCAACTTTCACACTAGTGATGTGGCAATGCTACCATTTTTGGCTTATATTAATATAAAAACTATCATAGAACATCCTATTAAGTTTTATATTGCATAGAGTTACCTGGTCTTCCCAAAGGCTATCTATTACTGGGACAAAAAAATCAAGATTTAAATCAATTCCTTACAGTAAACCTTTCTCTGAGGAGTTTATTGTTTACAGGTTTAAAGTACAAGTGGTATGGCTTGTCAAACAAAAAAGACCTAAACAATAATAAAAGTACAATTATTGCAAATAAGAAAAAGGTTAGTTCGAGATTCAGAAATAGATAGGAATTGAGAATCAGTTCCTACTAAAAGTCTGGCTTTTCTACTCTTAAATGAGTTCTGTCTTTTCAAGTTTGTTTTTGTATGCAAACTCTTTTCCTTGTTCTGTGTTTGTTTGTTTGTGTGTTGGATTTGTTCTTTTTTTGTCAGCGGGAGGATTGTTTGGATTTGACTTTGGTTTTTTCCCCCAAAATTCAGGACTTCAGACCACTTACCCCACTAACTACAAGTACAAATGTTTAGCAGGAATTATACAGGGAATAGATGGGTAAATGCAATCCAGGGATAATTTTCTTTGATTTATGTGAAGCTATATAAGTATGAACTATTACTGTCAAACAATTTCTTTAAAAGCAAAAATAATTTTGAATTAGGTTTACCCCCTTGGCTAATCCTAGTGACTTAAATGTTTAAATAGAAATATATGCAAAAGCATAATACAATTTTATGTGATATTAGCAGAGGCTGTGGAACAGTGATTTAAGAGCATATTAAGAACTGATTGTCTTATCAAGCAATGAAAATTGCAGATGATGTTTAAATAGCTAAAGCTACAATCATGATTTTGAACCAAAACTGAAGGAACTTTATTCAGAGAGAAAATAATTTGGCAAATGCATATATGTCCAGATCAAAGGAGGGACAAAAAATCCCCACAAACAATGAGCAAACCCCAGAACACAAGCAGCCCCAGATGTTTAGAAGTACAAGTTAGTATAATGACTTCCACACATGGGAGTCCATAACTAAATGCTTTTGTTTCAGAATCAGTTGTATAACATGAGGGTTGATTTCTAAGAGTATAGGTGGATTTTGTTTCCAGGATCAGTTCTTGCTTGTATGTATCTCAAGTCATGTGATTTGGAAGCAGCTATGACTGTATATGGCATGTAGCCATATGCCATGGCTATGGTGGATTTGACTAGTGACTTCCCTTAGGTATCCTGGGTGCAAACATGAGTTTGCAGCACATAATCCTTTGATAGGGTTAAGCAAAACCTAATTCTGTGAAGCACATGTAGAAAGAAAAAATGGCTGCAGATTTCTTAAGCACTCTGTCAGGACAAGTATTGTGAAAGGATTGTGTGCTGGTGAATTTCTAAGAGTTTGCCTTTCAGCCAGAATCCTTTTTCTTAATGACAGCGTTTAAAATATTTGTCAAAAATTGACAGAGGAGGTATTTTAATGTCTTTCGGGTTACCGCCTAAGAATTGCAATTCAAAATGCATTTTCCTTTTATCTCAGAATTTTTATGAGGATATATGTGATATGAATTCTCATCTCTGAAGGTAAATGGGGAATGATTGGATCTTCTTAGTAATTCTTTAAATCATGCTATGTATCAGTTAGATGGAGTTGGCATGATAATGTAAAACAAGTGCAGACCTGCCCTTATAACAACTGAATATTTGGATTTGTGCTGCTAAGCCTGCAGAATGGCTGGTTCATTGCACAGCACTGAGGCTGACTACCCTCACAGGCAATGGCCTTGAGTCTTGCCTTTTGTATGTTCATCTTTCTGCAGAGTATTACTTAGTAAAAATTGGTTACATAACCTACAAAAATGGCCTAATGCCTCCAAACAACTCACCACCACTGGCAGAATGAATTTTTTTCTTTACACTTCAAGCACTGAGACCATATTTTTGAGCCAAACTTAGTGGCTGCAAAATTCCTGACCCATTCCAAAGATTCCTGGTCGAAAGCCTTTCTTGGCCTTTGGAAAGGGGGATAATTGCATGGATTTAAGCATACTGGTAATAATGCTGTGTTTTGCATAAGTCCTTTGTGAGTAGTATGGTGAGTTGATCTCCAAAGGTCAGTATCTTGCTATGGAAAATTACGTCTTATAATTATGTCCACTGTAGTATTTGTACATAGGTCACTGAGTGATAACGTCCCTTCTGTCTTGCTTGATGCTTTTCCCAGAATTCGTGACTGTTTTGACCAGACAAAAGCCAAAAGTCTAAGACTTCAAAGTCATGGTCAGGAGCATGTACCAGTTTCTATAGTGCTGTATCTGATGTTGTAGCTGTGTAGCATTCCCAAGAGAAGTTCAGTGGGTGAGGACTGGTGTCTCAACTGCTGTGAGTGGGCAGATCTCCACTGGAACCTGTAGAACTTTGATAGTTAACACCAGCTGACACTCAGCTCAGAGGACTCAAGTGTTACTGTTTGCATGTCTGTCGTGGTTTAACCCCAGCAGCAGCCAAGAACCACACAGCCACTCACATACTCCCCCACCAATGGGATGGGGGAGCGAATTAGAAGGGTAAAAGCTACAAAAACTCATGGGTTGAGATAAAGACAGTTTTATAGAGAAAGCAAAAGCTGCACACACAAGCAAAGCAAAATAAGGAATTAATACACTGCTTCCCACAGACAGGAGGCGTTCAGCATCTCCAGGAGAGCAGGGCCCATCACGCGTAACGGTTCCTTGGGAAGACAAATGCCATCACTCCAGATGTCCCCCCTTCCTCCTTCTTCCTCCCACCTGATATACTGAGCATGATGTCATATGGTATGGAATATCCCTTTGGTCAGTTTGGGTCACCTGTCCCAGCTGTGTCTCCTCCCAATCTCCCATGCATCCCCAACTTTCTTGCCAGTGTGGCAGTACAGAAAGCAGTAAAGGCCTTGACTCTGTGTAAACTCTGCTCAGCAATAACAAAAACATCTCTGCATTATCAACTCTGTGTTCTGCACAAAACACAAACATGGCCCCATACTAGCCTCTGTGAAGAAAGTTAACTCTACTTCAGCTCAAACCAGCACAATGTCCCTAACTAGTAACATTTACACTGTGTGCATTTCCGTTATGTGCACTAATGTAATCTGTAATTGTATTTACCAAATGCGCAGATCTTTGGGTGAAACTCTTCTTATGTCCTGGACCCAAATATGTTCTTTTTTTTGTTTATTTTACCACAGAAATAACAGTGTTGGCTTTTTCGTTTTTTGTTTAGTTTGGTTTTTCCCCCAAGAGAATGGGAAGCCAGAAGAAAAAGAGAAAAAAAGATTTTTTTTTTCTTTCTGTGCCTGGAACAGAATGGTAGTATGTTTATGTTGAATAGCCTTTGCTCAGAGATGTGTTTCACTGTAATGCTTTCAGCCTTCTGTATGTGTGGTCTGAGTTCAGAGAAATGACTTGCTTCTCTTTCCCACAAGGCTAAGGACAAGCTGAAGATGTTATGGAAAATATCACAGGAAGCAACATGCTGAGACAGGAAAAGAACACAAAAATATTGTGAGGAATTGTGCTGGAGACTGTAAAGCAGTAGCTCCAGCTTGATAGGAAAACAAACTTGTCCAGTGCAGCTCCGTGGAAGACACACGAAACACATTACACTATTGTTTATACTCAGTGTAAGATTTGTCACACAAGGTGCAGAAGGTATATTTGAAGCTCAGCACAAACAGATTTATTAAAGAAACTAGACTCAATGGCTACTTTCATACTAAGCAAAGCCTGGTCCAGACCCACTGTCTACTATTAACTAATGAGAAACCTATGGTATACCTTTTGCTTGCATCAGATTATCATTGTGCTTCCACAGAACTGCAAGGTGAAGTTCATGCCGAGTTGGGACTGCTTGTTACACCTTGTCTGATGCAATTCTGTCAGTTCTCCATTTGGCCTTGTACCCATACGTGGACCTATACCTATAGCTGAACTTGTGAACTTCAATCTCTATGAAAACTTCTTTTAAATTTATACCAAGGTGTTATTTTTTCTTATTGGGCAACTGATTTGTTTGCTATTTTGTGTATAGTAAATTTTTAATAGATAATGGATGTAACCTTGATAAATCAATCACATATTCACATGTATCAAGTTTAGGAAATATACTGAACTCATCTTGGGTTCATTACTGGAACATGTGTACGAATGGGCTTGGCTGAAAACATGAGAGAAGATCAAGTTTTTTTACTTAGTAAACAGACCTAAGATTCAAAGAAATGCTCCACGGTAAAAGGCATTAGCCTTTTTCTAAGGTAACTTTAAATTATGGTAACTTGTCACTTTAAATCTGGTCTTAACTGCCTCAGCTCAAATTTCTAACACTTTTGTTTCTGATCCTAACCAAATTCTGTGGCCTAAAGCATCTTTTATCTTTTTCAGAGAGATTCTGGGAAATCTTTATTAGTGCAATGGGACCTCTGTAGGTGCTGAATGGCTGCTGTAATTTTTAAAAAAATGAATTCTTCTGCATCGATAGATGCATAGACCTAGAGCAGAACTACAAAGAAAGCATCAAAATGACTGAGTAGGGGAGGGTAAAAAAGGGTAGGTTCAAAGACAAGGTCCACATATCTCAATAAAAATGAAAGCCATACTGAGGGCATATGCTTTCTCTTAGGTGAGCAGTTCGAAGCACAAGAGTCTTAAGCCACAAAGCAAAAAAATACCTCAAAGAGATTCCATTTTTTTGCTTTGTGGCTTAAGGTTCATTCACTGTCATCCTTACCTCAAAGAGACAATTTTGGCAGCAAAAATGTCAGGAAAAATTTATCAGTAAATTATGTGCATGTCAGGAAAAACCTTATGCAAAAAAAAATAATGAAACATAATTGCAAAATAAATTGTGACAAGATGGATGTCAAGGAGAAAGAGGCACAAGGTAGGTAAGAGGAAGAAGGTGGCAGGGAAGTAAATCTGTCTCAGCTAATTTATTACCTCACTTCTGAGCTGCAAATTCAATAGAAATTGTCAGGCAAAATGAAACTGTCTCAATACATAAAATAATTCCGCTAGGAAAGATAAGTGTTTTATTCAAACCATTCATAAAAATCAGCATGAGCATTCATTCAATTTTATGTAGGTAATGATGTTGACTAGTAGTGCTTCTGTGTGTTTTACATATACAATGCAAAGCCTTCTTTAGATTAACAGAATTATTGCCTGAGTGTTTGCCACCAGTAATAACTGTGAAATGTAATGTGAACAAGTTTCTGTGATTTTTCAAAAGTTTTTAAAAATATACAGTACTATACAATGAAATGTATTATCTATTACACATAGGTAACTCAGAACATAAATAACTTTTCTATCTGTCTTACAGTTTTGAACTGATATAAATTCTTCTTGCAAGTTTTTTTATGTTTTTCCTGACATCTTCAAATCAACACCAGATGCCTCCTTGACCAGGTTTTAGGTAAGTTCATTATTGATTGGGCCAAATACAAAGACATTATAGTTAACTTATTTGACCTGTGATCCTTCACAAGAATACAAAACATACCAGTGTAAATCCCTTCTAGTCATAAAGATGTGGAAACATAAGGTTGTTTTTGTTAAACACTGAATTGACTAATTTATTCTGTTGAAATCTGACTGTGTTAAACATCACCACTTAAAACCAGAAACTTCACTCTTACCCTGCAGCATTCTAATCCAGACTAAAAACCATAATACTGTCCTCGTCCATCTAAATGAAGTAGAATTTCTTGTCAATGCACTCCTTTAGTCAGCCATTTTCCTGGTTTATATATCAGTGAATTTGTCACTGCAAGAAACAACCTAACGTTTTCCATCTTGCAATAATATTTTCATAATCATCAAGAAAGACTTCTATTTAAGAGTTTCTAGGATGGTAATCTCTGAGTTTTGGATCAGGTGCGGTTGCAGTTTTCCAATCAGAAAATATTTCAGTAGGCATTGGAATGACCACATTCAACAACATCCCTTTATCTAGTGTTTTCTTACATGTGGCTTCAAATTTGCAGAGGTGCCTAGTCAGTTGGAAATGTTAGGGTCAGGATATTTCGACATGTTGGAAATGAGAATTGTCCTTGCAATACCTGGTAGGTGACTCTGGGTGACCAAAGCTCCTGTGTTGTACCAGGATCTCCTTGGATGACTCAACTTTGTAAAGAGCTAAATAGCAAAACATCTCTGAGCAGCCTTCAGAGCTTTCTATTGCTTTTGTTTGGCAATAGCCTTTAAGAGAATTAATGATAAGCACTATAAGCAGCAATTTCAGTTAGCTTAGAAATTTTCCATTACTGTGAGAATGCTGTTTCTTTCATTATTCACTTTTAAATCATATTAATGACAGAAAAAAAAAGGAAAAGACGAGATTACCTTTCACTTAATATGAAAGCATACACAAGCAGGAATTTTCTAACCACTTGTCTCTGCTCTACAAAGCTGCCCAAATGAGTATACAAGAAAATAATGATGATGGAGTTCATTTTGTGTGTTATCAAACTATTCAAACAATAAAGGTTTAAAAGCACAATGCAAAATCACATTCAAATCTGAACATTATGCCATCTTGTTAGAAGTTTGTTGGAAAGGTGGATCGAGAGATAATTAAAGATACTAGGTAGTAAATAATGAGTTTATATCATGAGATACATAAATAAAAATATTTGAAGTTCACCAGTAGCAACCCCAGTTTGCCAGCTTTGTATTTTGAACAGTGATATGAAAGACATATATTTCATATGGTAAAATTGTTCTATACAGCTGCAAATATATAGCCTTAATATTCAGTGGAGGTCAAAAAAGTGCTTTCTTGAGAGTTCTTAATATTTAATAGCAAACAACAGCAAAAATCATTATCTCACTGCAGAAATTTGTTAAGGGACCTATATTTTTATAATACAGATCTGTGGACTTTAGCCAACTTTGAAAAGGGTACTGTATGCCTTAGGACTATTATATCTAGAAATGAGGAATTGGCATAGAAATTAAGCCTTGCATAATAAGTAGGTGTGAAAAAGATGAACAAGGAATGACTTCAACTCACAGCACAAAATCTAGGAGTATCAATTGAATTGAACTTCAAAACTGCATTCAAAAATTGAATTTAAAAATTTATTGAATGTAAAAAGCAAAGGTACAGCAATTTTTCCCACAGCAGGTGGACAAAATTACATTTGAAAATTCTATTACATTTGGAAAATTATGAAATACATTTACATATGAAAACCAATCTGTTTTTTAAAATTCAAATATAGACATTGAGAATGAATGAACTCATTGCCTCAGTGACTTATTTCACTCCACTGACTAGAAAGTAAGCCTATGTATGTGCCTGATGAATAAGGTGATTCTTGGTACCCCAATATCTGTCTTTGAAGATCCCCAAGCTGCAGTTTCGTAGACAAAGGTACTGGAAGAGAAAAATTATGCAACTGTGGAGCTCCTGTATTGTTTTTCCAAGCTCCTACTACGTCCACTCCCAGAGACAGGACATCAAGCTCTCCACAATTTTTATTAGCATAAGCCACCTTATTGAACCTCATGCAGTTGACCCCAGCCCATTGATCAAGTCTGTTCAAGTCTCTCTGTGGAGCCTTCCTACCCTTAGGCAGATTGACACTCCCACCCAACGTAGTGTCGTCCGCAAATTTACTGAGGGTGCACTCAATCTCCACGTCCAGATCATCAATAAAGGTGTCAAATAGGACTGGCCCCTATACTGAGCCCTGAGGAACACCACTAGTGACCAGCTGCCAAGTGGATTTAGCTCCATTAACTACAAGTCTCTGGGCCTGGCCAGCCAGCCAGTCTTTTACCCATCAAAGAGTCCACCCACGCACGCCATGAGCAGCCAGTTCTTCTAGAAGTATCCTGTGGGAGATAGTGCCAAATGCCTTGTTGAAGTCCAGATACACCACATCCACAGACTTCCCTTCATCCACTAAGCAGGTCACTTGGTCATAAAAGGAGATCAGGTTGGTCAAATAGGACCTTTCTTTCATAAATCCATGCTGGTTGGTCTTTATGTCTTGTTTGCCCTGCATGTGCTATGTGATGACATTCAGGATCTCCTCCATGACCTTGCCAGGAAATGATGTTAGGCTTACAGACCTGTAGTTCCCCAGATCCTACTTTCGACCCTTATAGATGGGTATCACGTTTGCTAATTTCATTTGGAAACTTCTCCAGCTGGAGAAAGTCAGTTGGAACTTCTCCAGTTATCCAAGACTCCTGGTAGGTGACTGCAAGCATTTTAGAAAGTTCTTTTGACATCTCCCTCATTACCCTGGGGTAAATCTCATCAGGGGCCATGGACTTGTGAGCATCCACGTTGCTTATTCATTCATTGTACTTACTCCAGAACTGTCCTAAATGGAATGAGGTTGGTTTCTTTTTTCATTTGTATCTTCAGTTACAAGACATAGGCACCCTACTGGACTGTAATGGACTGAGTTGATATACAAAGCTAGGAGATTAATGCATCATAGTTAATTTATAAAATTGAAATGGTTTATTTTTGTTTCATTTTGTATGGACTGTGATCAGCTCACTTTCTGAGCTTATTCATGATTAAGAGTTAGTTGTGGATAAAAGTTTCCAACTGAGTTTTGATTTGTAGTCCAAGATAAATTATATTTCCAAAATTGGTGTTGATTTGCACTCAGTGTCTTTTCCTTCTATGGCTGGATATGTATAGTAGTATTAATATGAGAAATGTGACTCTAACTATAACATTGGAAGTGTGGAACTGATTACTGGTGTTCCATAAAATTTTCTTAATCTTCAGTGTTTGCTTGAATGCCCTTCTAAGAGGAAAGGGATATGGACAGGACATAAATAAACTAATAATGCTATTTTTCTTCCACTTAATCTAATTATTCCTAGGAGTTCTTAATTCTGCCAAGAAAGTGATTTATCCTTCCATCTGAATTCAATTAATTCAACAATTATTCAGGAATGCTGTATCTTAATGAGGCTCACACACAGAGTACTTTTTCCAGTCACTGCAGTTCTCATGTAAAACTCAGTAATTTGCACAACAATACAAGTTCATGCTTGTTTCTTTGCAAGATGTTCCCTCAAGGAACTTCTTGCAAATGAGCACTATGATTTAAGAATTTTCTGTAGGGTATATACACTAAAGCACTATGGTTCAAGAATTTTCTGTAGGGTATATACACTAGAAAAGTCGGGAGGAGTAGAATGTTACTCACAGATATGGTTTCTGTGTTATGAACAGCATGCAGGAGATGGAATAAGAAACAGAATAATAAAAGGCATGCCTCCTCAGGGGCACTGTGTGAAAGGATAAGCAAAATATATCTGAAACCTAAGGTCACACTGTGGTGGGTTGACCCTGGCTGGATGCCAGGCACCCACCAAAGCCACTCTATCACTCCCCTCTGCAAGTGGACAGAAGAGAGAAAATATAATGAAAAGATAGTGAGTTGAGATGAGGTCAGGAAGAAATCACAAACCGACTACTGTTGTGGGCAAAACAGACTTGACTTGGGGAAATTAATTTATTACCAGTCAAAATCAGAGGAGAATAATGAGAAGTAAAATAAATCTTAAAAACACCTTCACCCCACCCACTCTCCTTCCCAGGTTCTACCTACTCCCCCCCAGCAGCACAGAGAGACAGGGAATGGGGATTAAGTCCAGTTCATCACAGGTTGTTTCTGCCACTGCTCAGGGAGAAGAGTCCTCCCTCTGCTCCAGTATGACTTCTTCCCACAGGCTGCAGTTCATGTACTGCTCCAGTGTGGATCCCTTTCCACAGGGTGCAGTCTCTCAGGAACAGCCTGCTCCAGAATGGGTCCCCCACAGGGTCACAAGTCCTACCAGGAAACCTGCTCTAGTGTGGGCTTCTCTCTCCACAGGTCTGAAAGTACCTGCCAAGAGCCTTCTTCAGTCCTGGCTTCCCCAGGTTCACAGCCTTCTTTCGGGCATCCATCAACTCTGGTGTGGGTCAGCCCCATGGGCTGCAGGTGAATCTCTGCATCCTCATGGATCTCCACAGGCTGCAGTGGGACAGCTGCTTCACTGTGGTCTCCAGCACAGGCTGCAGG
The DNA here is from genome assembly GCF_000695815.1 of Acanthisitta chloris. Lineage (NCBI taxonomy): Eukaryota > Metazoa > Chordata > Aves > Passeriformes > Acanthisittidae > Acanthisitta > Acanthisitta chloris. The sequence continues at coordinate 192,845 of NW_008668885.1, forward strand.
GAAATCTCAGCTCTGGCACCTGAAGCACCCCCTCCCCTCCTTCACAGACCTTGGTGTGTGCATAGTTGTTCATCTCACATATTCTCACTCCTCTTTTCTCTGAGCATGATTACATCTGTGTAGTAACTATTTTTCCTTTTTAAATGTGTTATCACAGATGAGTTATTACCATCTTTCTGGCTTAGTCCAGCAGTCTGTCTGTCTTGGAGCAGCTGTCATTGGCTCTGTTGAACACAGGAGGAATTCCTAGCAGCTTCTCACAGAAGTCACTCCTGTAACATCACCCCCCACCAAACTCAGCAGTGCAAGCATGTCAATGCAAATAAACAAATGCAAAGAACTGATGTCAGCTACTAAATTCTGTCAAATTTTGATTACACCTCTACATCTAAAAATTTTGGGTTTGTACAAGTGGAAGAAAATGGCCCTGCCAACATATTCAGGCAGAGTCAGCGCACCATGAGAATAAATTAAATGCAAGTTTGCTTGCTTGTCATCCCAGACTGTTGGGTCCAGAACGCAACTCAGTTGACATGGTCAGAGGGCCCCTGAGCTTTCAGTAAAGTGGGGCATTTACTGGAGGGATTAAATTGTCATGGAGGGAAAAAAACTAGGCTTCCTCCTGGCATGGAAAGAGAAGATATTTAAATGAAGCAATGATATTCTTGTTTTCTTCTTCATTCCTAAAGATCTGTCCATTACAACTGAGCCTCAAGGTGAGTTACAGGATCTGCACTGAATTTCTGCTGTACTATGCTCTTCTTTGGGAGATTTAGGAAGAGAAAATCTCCCTTCTTGCTATCATTAGCATTAATCATACAGGACAAAATGTCACAGTTTAACCATTGGCAAGTACTTTGGAAAGAGAAACTCCCAGTTTGGTGAATTCAGGTGTCATGGTCTCTGGTTTTGGACCTCACTTTTCTGCCAGAGGTTGATAGAAAGAACAAAAGGACAGTGGAAAGGAGCATTCCATTCCATCTGGATACCCCAGTTTTAAATAGCTGTGGTGATGGCCTTGGTCATGGTCCCTTCCTTTACCCTCTCAATAATAGCTTCATGCAGCAGGGCTCTGTGAACAGCAACAGCAACCTGACCTTTACCAGAGCTACCTCTGGTCATTCATCTGCCCAGAGGCCTGATATGAGTTCTGGTTATTGTTACCCTTAAGAGGCTCAAGTTACCACTTGTAGGCTTTGAATTGTCTTGCTTTTTCTTCAGATGGAAAAGTGATGACAGGTACCTACCAGAGAATGCAGCCTGGGTGCTTTAGCTAAACTGAGTGGTAAAAAAAATCTAACAAAATTTAGCAGCAGAATATATTGAGTAATAACTTAGATGCCTATGAATTTTGCTTCAAGAAACCATCTGGCAAATGACTAAAACTTGTAAGTTATAAAGTTCAACTATCTTTTTTTTGTCCAAAAAGAAAAAAAAAAGTAATTTTACTCATCTGCTGAGTGTTAGCTTCAAAGACTAATAAAGCGAAATGTGACTTACTTCTGCTGGCTTTGCATCACACAGAGCTGAACTTAAAGGAGCTCTAATTTCTGTATGTCAAGCCTTGTAGCTATGCACATAATTACTGCCAGCATTGGAACATCCTGATTTAAAAACTGTTCTTTCTAATCCACTTATGCATATATATATAAATATTATAACCATATAAGTTTTTTTTAGTTCAAAAATAAAAGGAGACACTACATCTGAATATAAGTGTGTACATGGGACTGATTTTGCAAGAGTAATGTCCAGACACTATCAAAATACTGGTACTATTACCAAATAACATTAAGTTTCTGGATAAAATCGGTATAAAGAATATATAAATAGTTCTTCTGCATTGTGGAGTCTGAATTTATAATGCTTCATTATTATTAAAAAGTATGAAGTGTTGAATTACAGGTAGAAAAGCTGTATGCTTATCTAGCTTGTAATAAAAGGCACATGATAAAGATTGTTTTTTTTAAAAATCAGGGTAAGATTCTGGCAGTGATAATTTCCAGAGTTCTGAAGTTTTTGCTAGTCATATGCAATGCACGGATACGCAGATTGCTGATGTGTTCAAAGGAATCTCTTGTGATCAAATGGTTATGTAAGATTACAGAAAAAATTAGAAAGGAGTAAAATCTGCTTTGTTTTTGGCATGATATATCAAGCCACTAAGGAGACTTTCAATTTGAGAGATATTTGCACTTGCAAGCAAAAGTGGTCTTATTCTTGGCTTTAATTTTAACACTCACAATTGCATTTGCAAATCTCTTAGATATACCTACAAAAATCTCTAGCTTCCTAACTCTTCCTGATGATGTGTCCCTGGACTCAGGAAAATGTTGTCTTTTCCATTTGTACCTGTAGGGGAGACTTCTTAAGTAAAGCTAATAAACTGAATTCTGGCATGTAATGTGAGACACCTGATGGACTCAGAGAGAACAGTTTTTTACTGTCTAAAATGTTGTATATCTGGAGTTGATAGAATGGAGCTGCATGGAGTGGCCTGCAATCTGCTCTTAAGACATATCTCAGCTTGTTGGGGAAATACATATCTTAACCATAATTTAGACTACTGATAATTTTGGTATTGCAAGTTTTATTTGAAATAATAAGAAACCCAGTCTATGTGAGTAGGCACAAGAAAAGAAAGAAACAAAATAATTCCTAAGTAGGATAGTTTTTTCCACAATATAATTCCTACCAAAAAAACCATGGCAGATACAGAATATATTGCACTCAACAAACAAATGAATCTTTCCTCCTCTGGGAGGAAATGAAATGGTTTCTTTTTTTTTAGCAACATACTAAAAACATTCAAGCATTTAATTCTCTTTTTCCATCATCTTTTCAGGAAGTCAAAGATACAGAAATAGAAGCTACTACAAAATTATTGTAAACCATTTAATTTACGTTTAAGCACACTCCCAGTGGACATGTGAAGATTTTGTCAGTGACACAAACTATCTGGCCCAAATTCCGAGTGCTCTTCCTAGCTACAATTGAAGGCAGGCATTATGACCATTTTCCTTCAACAGTCAAAACACAGTCTGTTTCATCTCTTTGATTTTGATTTATTGGTATGTATGGAAGATCTCCAGCTGAAAGATATCTGTAATTTTACAATATATAAACCTGCAAACTCTTCCTGGCTTTAGAACATGTTTATGCTGGCCTAGGATAAAATGGTCACTTGTTGGTTGGAAAGTATTTAAAGGGAGGATTTCCAAATGCAAACCCCAATGTGACTACCCTTGTTTTGTAAATAAATTAAAGAAAACTGTTTCTGAAAGCATTTTCTTTCTTTTCCCCATCCTATTTCTCATCCTGTGTTTGGAATGAGCTCCAGGTTTCTTGGCAACGTGGTAAACAAACTGTACACTACTTGCTTTAACACAGTTCTACTAAACACATCCTTTAACACAGCTGTACTTACATCACACCAGTGAGCTGAAAGCTCAAAAGAGGGCACTGGAGTAAATGTGTAATCTTATAACAGGGAAGATACATTGTGGGTATTTCTCAAGAGATACTGATAATATTTTATTCCCATTCATGTATTTTTGAGTAGAATTGGATTTACAGTATTGTAGTTGCTCGGTAACTAAACCATCATTTTAAATGACACATATTTCCTAAACACCAATGTCTTTTGGCACAGATAGTTGGGTCGTTCAGAAAATACAACTTTTTTATCATGACTTTACTTTTAAAAGTAAAGTCATGCTAAAAAAATATAAAGTCATGGTAAAAAAAACCCCTTTTTTACTTTACTTGAGAAGTAAAGTCTCATTTGTTAGGAGCATTTTCCTACATGTGGTGTATTTTGTGTGTTTAAAGGAGAAGAACAACTCCTGCATAATGAAGTGGTAATCATTTAAATCAGCCTTAGTGCGAACTAGCTGACTGTATATTTGCTGAAAAAATTAATGTGTGTCATAGGCATGATTATACTTTGGGTTTTGTGTATTGACAACCTTTTAATTTTGGTAATAGTAAAATGGGTTAGCATAAGATGACTAAAGCATCATCTACTCTGTAGGACAAAGCACACTAACACTTCTGTCATCTGCACAAGCTCTCCTCTTACACTTTATGTGGATTATTTGTAATACAGTGTATATTATAATACATAGGTTGGGAGACTGAAATTTGGATTGCTGGATTCTGTTATTGCTGCCGTCCCTGAGTGTTGGCAATCACTGTGGAATGAATTTTAATAATATATTTGAATCTTAAGTGTCATGCCTGATTATCTCATGTGTTGGTTGTTTAAATGAATTTCATTTGAGGCACAATTAATGTTTTAATATCTTAAAACATTTGATCATTCAGAGCAATTTAGAAAATCCCAATCCATAATAGTGTTGTGGCAATGCATTCTACTGTCATCCACAGTTACAGAACAACATCTGACTTGTGTTTCTCACAGGTTAAGTGTGAGGAGAGGCACTAACTTGTCATATTAGGGACCTGTCACATGGAGAAGCAAACTAAAAGTCTGGCACATTTTCCAAGCTGGAAACACCAGGTGATGTGCTTGTTGAAACTTCCTAAATATATTTTAAGATTTTTCACTTTTCTTTTGACAGAGATATACTTCAGACTTCTGAAGCTCCACTTAAAGGCAAGTAATCTGTTTTATTATTTTTGTCCATGCTTCAAGAGAAATGGATTGTCATTTGCGGGTGTTCATTTCTGTCATCTTTCAGTAGAAATACATACAATTAATATCTTAGTGTCTATATTCTTGGTACTGGCAAGAAAACTAGATACACCTCAATGCCTGTTTAATATAACCTCTGCATTCATAGAATCATAGAATCAACTGGGTTGGAAGAGACCTCAAAGATCATCAAGCCCAACCCTACCATGGTTACTAGCCCATGGCACTAAGTGCCACATCCAGTCTCAGCTTGAAAACCTCCAGGGATGGTGAATCCACCACCTCCCTGGGCAGCCCATTCCAATGCCTCATTACTCTCTCTGTAAAAAATCTTTTCCTAATATCCAACCTAAACCTCCCCTGGCAGAGCTTGAGTCTGTGCCCTTATATTCAAAATATAAGCACCTGGATTAGCAAAATCAAGAATAGGCAGCAGTTGTTTTTTTTCTGTTGGAACCTTTTCATATATTAAGTCACTTTTGACCAGAATGCTGCATTTCATCAAGATTTCCTAAACATATGTTCAGAGAAAACAAAAAAAAGAAAAATCTCATCTCAGTTTTAGATTTCATACCCAACTTTACTGCAAGAGTGTGCATCATATTTACCCAGTTTGGGCTGTCATATAACAACTGTTTGAACATTAAGCAATATTTTTCATGTATTAACAAAATATTTACCTTGCTCATGTAAACGTATACTAAGTATTCATAATCTCAACCATGACCCTTACCACTAAAATGCAGCACTTAAGGTCCTACACTATGTCACTAGATATTTTAAATTGGAAAAACTAGATTTGATCTTCTCCCAAAGAGAAATATTTTGGAAGGTATGAGTAAATCCAGTTCAGCTTTTTCAAACCAAAAGTGGTGTGAAATGATACTATTTTGTCCCATTTATAGAAGTAATGAATGTTACCTTTAGACCACCCTTAATACTGATTCAGCTGAAAGAGGAGCTAGAAAGTGAGTTCTATAATGAAGTGATTCCAAAGTACTGGCAACACAGAGAAGAAAAACCTCACAATTGAACATATTAAATTAGATTCACTACAGTAAGCCAAAGAAAAACCTACACAATTGAACCTATTAAATTAGATTCACTACAGTAAGCCTGATGTACCAGAATGTACAGTCTGAATCTAGCAACAATCTTTCCTACAGTGTTGGGAAAGAATTTTAGTGGAGGCTGAGTAGCTTGCTTATATAGAAACTTACTTCCAGAAACAGGATTTTTTTGTTTTGTTTTGGGTTTTTGTTGTTGTTGTTGTTGTTGAAACTGATGATTAGAATCAGAAGATCTAGGAGAACAAAAGAGTGAAGTAAACTGACTTGCTTCCTCTTGCAATTGCCTTGAATATAATGGGCTGTACTTTCACCTTGTTTCCATTTAGCTTTTTAAGCAGGCTTCGTGACCCACATCTTGGTTAATTTTTACCTTCGTGACCCACATCTTGGTTAATTTTCTTAGGTTCCTAACATAGGTGATAAATTTGAGGATAATGAATAAAGAATGTTCATATATAGCAACTTTGTATTTATTCTTGGCTTGCATTATAGTATCAGCCACTCATTTACTTATTATTTCTCCTGACTGCAGCATGACTGTTCAAGGGTAGAAATTAACATTTCCCTTTCATGGAAGAAAATTCTTCAGACAAGAAAAGGCATATAAACACATTCTTGCACACCCAACTCATCAAATATCAGTATTTCAAATATTTATCTTCCTAAATGTGTATTTATCTTCTCAATGTGCATGTCAGAAGCGGTAGTATATATACAGTAGCAGCTTGTGACCTAGATAGGGAAAAAAAGTATTTGAAAAATCTTTTACTTTTGCAAAGAACTAAGTAATATGTCAAACTCATACACAATACAGTAACAGAAAGCATGTGTATTTATATTTATGCATTTGTACCTAAATAATAAAGGGTCTTTTTTTTCCCCTTGTTCCTGCTAATAATCAGCAAATCTTATTTCTCTTGCCCATTTTATTTTCCAAAAAAAATTTTAATTTCAATATATTTTCAACAAATTGAAGGTGTTTTCCTACTTGCGTTTTTTGAGGGTTTGTTTTTGTTTTTCTTGGTTTGGTTGGTTTTTATTTTAGATCTGTTTATAAATCTGATTCCTGGCAGGTACATAAATGCACATGTAACGTCCAAATAGTGAAAGGCTAATTTTTGCATTGTTTTAGGTTAATATAGCCTTTTTATTATTTATTATTCCTGCAAAATTGGAAGTCATAATTAGTAAGACTTTTTTATAGGCTTTTTAGTAACATGTTTATAGGCAGTATTCAAAAGCCTTACTTTTCTAATGTCAGCTGGTTAACAATAATGCATCTAATCTAGACAGGCAGCAAAATTATTAATGCTAACATAGACATAATATTTATCCACACATATCTTCAGTTCTCTAAGTAGTGGAATTTTCTATACTGCTTTTTAACATCAACAAAAAGGAAACAGGGCACATTGTGACATGCTGCAGCTCCTGGTAAGCTTGTCTTAAAAATAGTCCACCAAAAACCAAAAGCAGACCAAATTAGCCATTCTGCTGTCTTACCAAACAAGCTAGCAAAAATGTAATCTGCTGATGTGGTTTGTTGCTTTAATTGAAATTTTTTTAACATTTCCTATGAGAAAAGGAGTGTTCAGAGGGAGTAAACATGTCTGGGACTTTCCCTTCCCAAGAAAAATTGCCCATAGAGTGCAAGAGAGATGAATCAGTATGACTTACTGCAGTGTATGGTATTCATCAACTGTATCATTTGCTCTTAACTCACTGGGAAGGCTTAGGGAAGTGTTTGGGAAACTAGCCAAAGACAGGGGAATAGTACCCTATCATTTGTCAAGAGCATATACAAACCCAATTCCTTACCTTGCACATAAAGCAGTGGTATCCAGATTGTTTGTGCTTCAGTGTTTACATATGTTACAGTTTTTTGATACAAACGGCTTGAATTAGGCTTAAGAAGAATATCTGGGGTTTGGTTGAGGTAGTTTTGATTTGGGGTTTTTTGGGGGTTAGGTTTGTTTGGTTTTTTTCAGTTGGTTTGGGTTTTTTTTGTTTGTTTTGGTTTGGTTTTTTTGGAGCTTTTAATTATTTTTTTTTTAAAAATAGGCCCTAGGGCATGTGCCACAGTTTTAATCAAGTCAGGTTTGAATGTTCTGTGAATTTGTAAGTTTCCAGGGGTGGGCTTCACGTTCACATCTTCAGTGCAACCTTGCTAAGGTTGGAGTTTTGCTCATTTCTTTTAAAATGTTTGATTTGTGCCAGGGAGCTAAAGTAGACTTTGAAGTCTTAGATATATTTACAGAGCAGGGACACTAGGCAACTGTAAGGAATTAAAGAATACCTTGTCTGTCAAACACTGTTAAGGCCAAAAGGGTTTACCCTAAGACGTGCTAGCCACCAAGATGACAAACACTGTTAAGGCCAAAAAAGGGTTCGCCCTAAGACGTGCTAGCCACCAAGATGACAACTTGAGATAAGCACAAAAGAGATGAGTCTGTGCTAATTCCAGGCATGATCTGGTTAGTCCATCCTGATTAACATATCTAAACACAATTCCAGCTGTGACATATCGGTCAAAGATCAGCCCAGACAGGCAGTATCTGTGACCACTGAACCCCCATCCCGAGGAAGTATGCAAATAGAGGAATGCCCATCTTCATTTCACATGGAAATTAGGATTGTGCCTCCAGGGATACCTGGAATTTGGACTGTATAAAGGTGGTACTCCCTGAAGAACAACGGGGGATCCCCACAACCAACAGCATGATTTGGGACCCCCACCACCAGAAGAATGCTTCGGGACATTCACCATTGAGAAGCTCAGGGTGAAGATTGACCAATAGGACACCACTGGATCCACGTTTGCTGACTCTCTCTCCCCCTTTCTCTCTCTCTCTCTCTTTCTCTCTCTCTCTTTTTCCTTCTCTCTCTGCCTCTCCCTCTCATTCGCTCACTCTCTTTGCCTGCTCTTTCCTATTTCTTTCTTTCTCTCTACCTCACATTTATAATTATAATCAAATAAAGCCCTTATTATCGTATTATTAATGTATTATTGACTTTTGTCATACAGTCTCATTTGCACCTTAATTTGGGCAGAGGCACCTCTCACAAATCGGATCCTAACAGTAACAACACATAGGTGTTGCCTGAAGAGCCTCACCAAACCATCTCAATTCTGACATAAGGGAACATTCAAAGTGGTATTTTAGTCTTTCTGCCCATGTAGTCTCGATTCACACGTGCTGAGAATGAGAATTCACACCACTGGCTGGCAGGCAGGGAGTATGACCACAAAAGGAGTACCTGTGCAAGAGGAGCCTGGAGTAACAGTCACCCCTCAATTGCATTAGCAGCCTCCTTGATTTTGACACCTGCCTCAGACTCCCTCTAATGCTGGATTTATGTTTCACACCTATGGAATGTTCTTCTGGGGCCTTCCTCCAGCTTCTGGGCCCATTACTCTCTGATGAGATCAACTGCCTGTGGCACAAGAGTGAAAGAGAGACCTGAGGCTGCATTAGAGGGTAATCCTATAGGATTAGCTCTTGGAAAGGGATGTGGGATGTGAATCTCAAATCCCTTGGCATCACTGAGAGTGATTGATACTGACTAAAGGAGCTGAACCCTTGGGCTTAAAATTATGTATATCCCTTGAAAACAAACCTCAGAGATATGCAAATTATTATGTGCAAAACAGAAGTATCCCTGTTACAAAAATGTACTAAATTGTGTCTGTTTGCATAATGAATTAGGTATACACTATACCTACACATGCAACATACCTGAATGCATATCCAGTGCTGCTCCAGCAGGTTTCTGTGAGACACTGGGGAACATTGTGTGATTGCCTCCCACTCCAGAGGTAAGCTGCTCTCCAGCCTGGCATATGCCAGAGTGTGATAAAATTTGCTGAATTGCAAGTGAAACTTGCCATGCTATGAATTTTAGAAGTCAATTGTTGCAATAAAATTTGTCTCTCTCTTGAACATTATTAGCATTTTTGAGCTCAGTGTGTTGACCTGTAAAACAGTGATGAAGTTTGCTTATTCCCTAGAAAGCAGGGTTTATTCATCTACAGATTAATATTTTAAAGTGGTAAAATGGGTTTATAAGTGAAGAGTATACAAGGTAAATTAATATGAGCAAATAATTGTTACTGATAAAAGGGCAGGAGTTCAAAATCTTGAATTTTAAATGCTATTGCAGATTAAACTACCACATGGCAAAGATGAGCTGAAAAATGACCTTTTATGACCTGCTTCAGAGGCAGGATAACTGAGGTTCTTGTTAATAGATCTGTTGGGGAGGATTAGATTAAAAAGACACCAAACAACCAGTGTTTTTATACATATATATATATGTATGTATAAAATCTGCCACAGATATATATATATATATATATGCCACACACACACACACATATATATATATGTGTGTGTGGCAGATTTACTTTAGAACAATTTGGTCACAGTGCAAAGGAGGTATGCAGCTGTTTTGGTTATTATCTATAGAAATATAGCAAAATATATAAAGGAAGGGAAGAGAAAGAAATTATAAGAGTAGATAGTGGAGAGGAAAGGTGTCACCACCTGTGGATCCAGCAATGAGACTTGATTGTTGCAATGTAGATGTCCATTGTTTGAAGTGATGGTCATAGTCTTGATCTGTTGAGGGTGGTGGAAGGCCACACAACATAAAGTTCAATGGGTTAATATATGTTCAGGTTCTAGTGGGAATGCACAAGGAGGTATTGTTTTGGTTATTATCTATAGAAATATAGCAAAATATATAAAGGAAGGGAAGAGAAAGAAATTATAAGAGTAGATAGTGGAGAGGAAAGGTGTCACCACCTGTGGATCCAGCAATGAGACTTGATTGTTGCAATGTAGATGTCCATTGTTTGAAGTGATGGTCATAGTCTTGATCTGTTGAGGGTGGTGGAAGGCCACACAACATAAAGTTCAATGGGTTAATATATGTTCAGGTTCTAGTGGGAATGCACAAGTACCTCCCGTGGGAGGGGAGTTTTACACTGGCTGATACAACACTGTGGATCATGTGCAATCCTCTGGTGGAAGGCCCCAGAAATGACTCTGGGGGCTCTTCAGGATCTTGATGGTTTATGGCACATTCTAAGACATGACTGCTGTTTCTTACCCCTGTGTAGTTGGGCCAGTTATGTTTTATGAGAAGGGATGTATACCTTTGGGCCTCTGTATGAACATGTCTCCCCTGGTGGGAGTGGGAGGGAGGTCAGTTTTACACCCGAGCCAATTGTCTAAGGGAGAAAATTGGCAGGATCCAAAACATTATCCCACCTCACAGGATCAGCTTCTTATCAGACTTTTCCCTTATCTCACTCAAAAAACAGCTTGTTGCTAGACTGGACTTGGTTTGTCTTGGTCATCCTCCCATAGTGGGTGTGCATGCCCTCTGGACCTGGGCTGTTCTTATGCAGAACTTATGACACCACACTCCCAAAAACCTCTCCTCCTCCCCTTTGGTTGTGAGCTGCAAATTTAGCCTCAGCAAAGCATCCTGCTGCCTGCAAATGCCTGATGGCTTGAGTCATTAACCTCTAACATTTCAGACTCTCACACTACCCTGTTGCTCAAACAGTCAGTTATTTATTTCTCTTCTTCTGTCTCTAAATCTCAAATAGTGGAGATAAAAGGAGAATAGAGAGAAGAAAGAGAAAGAAGATAGATAGTATGAATCATTGTCCAATACAATGGAATTACCAAAATGAAAATTCAAACAGTAAGCATCAGGAGAATAGCTACAACTTCAACTAGGTTACCTATGTGTGTAAAGATCTCATGCAAAACCCAAAAGTGTTCTCATATAAAAGGTTCTCATGCAAACACATCCTTCTATCAGGCCCATACTCTATTCCACTGTGTAATGTCTAATGATAGATAACATGTTTGGTTCCATAAATGGCTCCAGAGAGAGTTGCATGGGAGCTGGTAAAAGGCTTTCTTATATTCTAGCCATGTCCCATTTGCAGTCCATGACTCTCCTTCCTTCTGGTCTAGAAAGGGGGACTCAACAGCTCCCCATGCAATATTTTCTTTTGTTTTGTTAATATTATCTAGTTCACTCATTTATATGACTGAAAAAATTAGCCAAATCATCATAAATCTAAAACCTTCTGAGGCAGAACTGGGAAGGTTAATACATATCCCTTATGATTCTAAATATGCATAAATCCTTGGGCCAACTTCCAGGCTAAATTTAGTTGAATTCCCTGATTCTTAATTGGTTGAAGCAGTTATACATCTGTAAGACAAAAGTTTTTTTCTACACCATTTTTTTTCCGGTAGAAAGACAATATAAGCTTAGCAAAAATCCAACTGACAATACATAAAATGGTCTTTCTAGTATAATCTTACTATTATTTGGTCTTCCAACAAATTGCTCTTGCTAAAATCACAAAAACATGAGTTAAATACAGAGCTGAGGTTCATCAGAGTAACTCAACAGAAGTTAATTTACATTAGGAGTGAGGTTTGAAGCCAGCTAAAGTCAGTGGTCATCTGTCATCCAAGGCAGGAGGCATAGAAAAAGCCAAGACACCAGGCCAGTCACTGAAGAATTCTACAAAGCCGTGTAGTAAATAGAGGATGTTGAAGAGTAAATTAAATTGGGATAAGTTTTTTGTCACATCTTATTCTGGGAAAATTGTTTCAAAGGGTCTGCTGTCTTTAGGGAAATGGACTAATTTTAGATCCTGAATGTTTTTCCCTTGAACTGTGAGCAATTGTCCTTGAGTGGCACAGGAAATGGTAAAGGGCAGCAGCCAATGCTGCTGGAAAACAGCTGATGCCTGATTTTCCTGAGCAAACGTACAGCTGCAAAATGCTCAAAATTACAGTGTTTAGCATACAGTGATTTGAGCCAGCTCCTCTAAAGATGCAAATCAGTCTGTTACAGCAGTGGTGTTCCTCTGAGTTACACCATTGTACAGTGCCTAAGAAAAAGATAATTAAAACATCTTCTTTCCATTGTATTTTTTACCTGAAAATTAGGATGATGAGTCTTCTTAAGTTTTGCATAAACTGCCTCTGCATTATGGCCATTACTCTCAACACTCACCTCTCACTGTTGCGCCTATGAAAAAAAGTGGACCTATTCACACTGCCTCATTTTACACAATTGTCCTTAATTTTTTGGCATTAGTATGATACTCTCAGTCAGTGCAATTGCTGTTGCAAAAATGTCAGGTAAGTGCTCATCTTCCTTAGCTTGGAGGTCATTTGGATGTAAAAAAACGGTCATCTAAATGTAATTTTATAATGCTGTGTAATGAACACATACATTCCATGAAGTTCTGAAAATAAGCAGAGAAAAGGATAGTTGTGATGCAAAAAAAAATAGATCAAGACCTAATTGTTAAAATTATCTCAACACCTAAGTTATCTCAAGACCTAAATTAGCATTCAGCTGTTGAAGTTGCTGCTGCCAGTGATGCTGATACTGGGTTAACATTAACTGGTAGGACCAAAGAATACAGGATTTTAATTCAGGACAGGAAATCAGTGATGCAATGACAACCATGAGCATATTTGGGAATATAATTTTTGCCAGTGAGTGATCTCTATGTTAGATGTCTAGGAAGGACTAGGTAGGGAATTCTCTGATGAGATGCTTTCATACTGGAACATATTCTTAGCTGGAAGTGAAACACTTTAGAAGCAACTTCCCAGCTTTTAATTAAATATTTGTCAGAAAAATATTGTGGGTCCAGAATAGAAACTGCTCAAAACCAGAGGAAGGGATCCTTAGGCTGACAGGATTGCCTGCATTTGTCTCTTTTCCTTGTTTTGAAAATTGTCTATGTGTAGGATGGATTTTTTTCTTTTAATAACAACCTATAAGTTTCAAAATGTGAAAATAGTCCTTAACCAACTGTTCTCAAGAAAGAATAAGTCAGATGAGATCTGTGAAACTAGAAGAAATCATGTTACAACTTGGTTCTTTAGATTAACAGCAAATAAATAACTACAGTTTTCAGAAAGCTGTAATCTCAGAGAAATAAAGCTATGGGCAACTAACATCACTTAGAAGTCTGAAAGTATGGCTGGCTACTTTCAGCAACACATGATAACTGAAGGCTACCAATGTGCATAAGCCTTCCAGTCAAGCTGATGCAATGATGCCAGCTGGTGCCAATAGCTTTTGAAAAATACAAACAAAATGGAATATTTCCCATTTCGGATGCTATTTTCCATACAGGATGTTACCCTGACCTCAATGAGGGAATGAGAAGCAAGTAGTGCCCAGAACAGCAGTAGCTCTCCTTTGATAAAAAATAACGCCTTTCAGTTTAAGGTTGTAATTATACAGCTGTTGATTTTTAAAACTGTGAAAAACCACACTGCTATATAAGAATACTTTCAAAGTGTTGATATTTTCATGTTGAATAATCATAAATTCACAGTTCTTGCTTTGTTTTCAAGTGGAAGTTAAACTATCAAGAAGAGGCTTGAAGAACAGCTTTTACCAATGAATGTTAAAAATAAGCTTTATCTTATTTAATTGTTAAGTGGCACTCAACTCCTCTTTTATTCTTTTTTTTCCCTGAGTAGGATTCAAATAGGAATTATTACCTATCTGTGCTGGCTTTTTATCTCTGTCCTTTAAGAGACAAGGTCACAAGCTTATGTCCCCATACATGCATGCACAGACCAAGGGTCGAAACACAGTTTGTATGAACAGCAGATAGAGAATGTCAATTCCCTTAGGAAATAATAAAAAAATACTAAGCAGGTTTAGGAAGCAATCCAATTATATATATGCTGGGAAAATTCTATTCATATGTATTTGAATCATTAATGAAGATAACACACTGCATCAATATGAAGAATGACAATGTGAATGGAACTAGGAAAAGGAAATTTTAAAGCATTTGCGAGTACAGACAATTAGGACAAGAATGCACTTGCTAGTGACTTTCTTTTATATTTTTAAATGATTTTTAATTAATTATTTTAATTATTCAATTAGCTATTTTCACATTAAATTCCATATTTAGGTGTTTCACCTTTTTCTGAGTTTGATCTCTTCTTGGAAAGATGAAGTGCACTTGAAAATGCAAAGCAGGGACCAAACCAGATGAAACAGAAAATTGCTAGATCCTGCTGTTTAAGTGATAACACATATCACAGAATTAAATTCCTCTTTCTCTTTTTTCTTTTTTTTTTTTTTCCTAGTTTGACACAATGTGATTTAGATGAGTTCTCTCTTTGGCAAATCATTTGTCAACATTCACTTGGAAATTTTTGTGTGAGAAGTTAAGCCATACTGCTGTTGCAAACTGTTTTGTTGCTTCTGTAGCTGCCAGCCTATCTTTCTGTCTTCTCAATTTTCTTAGCAGCAAAAGACATTTCAAACTTTTTTCAGCCCATGAGGTTATGCTAGAATGATTTCAGTGCTCCTCTCTGTTTACATTTGACATCTGTTAAGACAGTATAGCCAGAGTTTTTCCCACAGACTTTAATAAATGTTGACTTTTTTGAACACATTGCTAATTTGATCAACACAACTTCTCTGGGTGTTTCTCAAGGTGATTTTTAATCTAAGCCATTTCTCTATGTAACCTTACATTTCTGGGACACCTGAGAAGTACAGATGGCTGTTTGAAGGAGAAGGGGCTGCACAAGCTACTTCTGCTGCCAAGTCAGACAGCAACCTGAAAAATATCTGCTGCACAGATGACAGTAAGCGCTGTGGTAATTATTGACCCACCTCAAATCTTGTCTTCTCTCATTCCTTAAAATATAAAGTGTTTTCCATATGGCATGTGTCATGACTCAGTGGTAACATTGCCATTATTGTTGTACCGAATGTCTGACCAGGGAATTTATTTACCCAAATAATTAGCTCAGTTCTCTGCAATGCTTTTGTTTCAGGCCATTGGACATCGGGTGCTAGTCAGTACCTTGCTCATGAAAAATATGAGGAAAAAATTGTATTTAAATTCCAAACTATTTATGTTATGATAGCTATCTGTCCTGCTTGGATATAATCTTGTGTGCTAAAATTATCTCTGAAATGAGTTTCACACTAACTTTTTTCATGTCAGCAGTTATTTCTGCACTATATGTGTAGAGAAATCCAAGATCTGTAGATTCAAGATTTAGTAGATGCTCTAAATGTGTTGCACCAATCTAGTCTACATTTATGTAGACTTGATTTCAAAGGGGAAGGGATTTTTTTTTGCGATTCAGGGTGCAAGATTGTTTACTGCCTCTGGTGGTTCTAGACCTTTGTTTCAGCTCATTTGGGAGTTTTTTTTCAGCTTCAAGCATAGGATTTACCTTAGATTTAACACATTTAGCCTAAGATAAGACAAGGTCCAGGTTTTTTCTTAAAAGAAGTTTCAACTATGCTTTTCCCTTGAATTTTCCACTCGGTCCTTTCCCAGAGGGGAGACACCTTCTCTTTCCAATTCCTCCATGCTGCGCTGCCATATCACTTTCTGTGATTCTCCCAGCAACTGGAAGTACATTAGAGATGAGACATATTGGGGTCTTATGCTATGGGTTGTTTGCCTGAGTCAGAACACAAAATATTCAGAGGGTCCTGGAAAACATCTGCAAAGAAACCTCCAAACCCTGCCACAAGAAGCTGGCCTGTTTCAAAGCTCTTCTTTAAACACACTTTGAACCTCTAAAAAGAGTAGGTAAATGAACATGTACTTCCAGGTAAAGAGATGCATACCTTTCATTCTGCTTACACAACTATTAATAAGACTTTCTAGATTGCTTTCTTTAAAGCTACTTTCTTTCTTAAGTTTCAAGTGTAAAAGATGTCTTGAGATAATACTGCCTTTAGGCAGGAAAAGCTTCAAGCATCAGTACTAGGCAAAGCAATCTGAGCCAAATGGAGGACCTCTTTTTAATGTTTGGTGGTGAATTGCTGATGGAAGTCTGCAAAGGTTTTATTTAGCCTCTTCCTTTTTGTGTGAATTGAATGAAGTAGAGGCTGTACATTGCATGAAAGGGGAAAATAATAAACTTTAACCAGTCCAGATTAGAATGTTTCTAGATATGAATTAAAAGAAAGTGGAAATTACAGCAACTTAGAAAGCAGCCCCAGTTCATTCCTTACGTATAGTACCACCTAGATTGTTACCAGCAAATGTGAATATTGGAAGGAATTTTTATGTTTTGACATCCATCTCCATCTAGTGTCTGTGACTGTTATTAGCAAGATAATCCATCTGTTTTATCTCCTGATGCCTTTCATCTCTCCTGCCTCCAGCATAGCACAGAAAAACATAAAATATGCTTTTTGCATAG